>NW_012267298.1:3817109-3867769 GCF_000151885.1 Dipodomys ordii | reverse complement strand
TGCCGGCGTGGACTGAGCGCGGCCGGCGTGCGGCCCGGCCGGTGCGCGGCGCCGCGGGATGCCTTCTGAACGGGGCACCGGAGGGAGGGGTGGCTCTAACGTCCCCCCGCCCCGGGCGAGCGTGTCGGGCTTGGCGCAGCCCAACTCCACACGTGTGGGCCGTGCGTCCAGCGGTTTCGGGTTCTTTCTGCAGACCGAGGTTCCCTCCACCGGAGTTTCCCTCTGTGTCGGGAGGAGTTGCGATCACTTCCGTGTTTGGTTGCTCACGGCACATCATCTTTAGACAGGGTCCCTCAAGAAAGAGTCTCAGGATGACTTGGTGATTGGAGCTTAGTTGAGAGTCTGCCTGAGGTTGTGGCAGTGAACTGAAACTGACCCGTCGGTGTCCGTGGGGGACATGACCGGACTTTTCCGCCCCTTTGCCTTGGTGTATGCGCATGTGTACCGATAGTGGGGCTCGAACCCGGGGCCTGGGCGCTGTCCCTTAGCTTTTCCCTGCTCAGAGTTGACCGGGATGTACCGGGATGGCCTTTTGATGGCTATTCCCACCAAAATCAACCTTTCTTGCCCAGGCTGGCTGCGAGCTGGGCTCCTCATATCTCAGCCTCCTAAGTACCTAGAATTACAGGTGTGAGCTGCCTTCCATGTGATTTTCATAGGCATCACGACCACCTCAGAGGAGGTTCTAAAGCACGCCTATTGCGTGTGGGATATCTATGATTCTTTTTGTTTCTTTCATTTCTCTTTTTTTATGCTGGTCCTGGGGCTTGAACTCAGGGCCTGGGCTCTGCCCCTTAGCTTTTTCGTTTAAGACTGACACTACTACCACATGAGCCACAGTTCCACTTCTGGCTTTTTTGCTAATTGAAGTTAAGAGTCTCAAGGACTTTCTTGCCTGTCTGGCTTCCAAGGTGATCCTCAGATCTCAGCTTCCTAAGAAGCTAGTTTTACAGGCATTGTGTTTTCTGATAGTAGATGACAGGCGCTGTGTTTTATAACAGTAATTGCCTTTGAGGAAAACCTTGGCTTTGTGAGATGTTGTTGGATATATAGTATACGCTTTATATGTAATGGTGTAGAGGATGGCTTTGTTTTGTTTGGTTGGTCATGGGGCCGGAACTCTGGGCCTGGGCGCTGTCCCTTAGCTCTTCAGCTCAAGGCTAGCTCTCTACCACTTGAGCCACAGCGCCACTTTTTTTTCTGTTTATGTGGTGCTGAGGAATGGAACCCAGGGCCTCATGCATGCAAGGCAAGCACTCTACCACTGAGCCACCTTCCCAGCCGAGGATGGGTTTTTGTTGGTTGCTTGCTTGCTTGTGATACTGGGAATTGAACTCTGGGCAAGTGCTCTTTCACTTGATCTATATGTCCTCAGCTGCTATGTGTCCTGGGGCTTGAACTCAGGGCGAGGCTCTATCCCTGAGCTACTGCTCCACTCTGAGGTTTTTGGTAGTTAATTGGAGATAAGAGACTTTACTGTCAGAGCTGGGTTCCAACCTTGGTCATCAGATCTCAGCCTCATGAGTAGTTAGAATTACAGGCATGAGCCACGGACATCAAGCTGTATTTTGTTCTTTTGAAATCAGGTCTGGCTAACTTTACGTGCTGAGGCTAGATTTTTCTTTCTTAAGAAAGTGGTTAATTGGTCAGAGAGAGATGTGATTAAAATGGATTCTAGTTGCTCCAGCAAAAATATTATTTCAAGTGCCAACTAAAGCTAAGTGAGGGCAGTTTATTTTTGGTAGGTTAAGGTGATATTTAGTGGGACTTAAAACTAGTTTCTTTAAACTTTTTCCAAATAAAAACAATTAAATGGTGCCACTCTTCAAATTATGACTTGTTTTTGAAGTGGTTATGTATCTTTAGTTAGCCAATAACAGTTGATGAAGAAGTAAAGAAAGATGCTTATTTCATTTTACTCCTAGTCTCCTTGGGGAAAGTACTGGATTATCACCTGAGATTGCTTCACTCTTACTAAGTATTGATGCATTCAGCTGTCAGACCCTATAATTTTTTCTTTGGCTGGTTAAGGAAAGCAAGACTGTCACTTGGTGGTATTTAATTATGGTGTTGGTTGTGTATCTTTTTGTTTTTTATTCCTACTTTTCTGATAACACATAGAAGTTAGCACAGTTCCTGCCTGATGCTGGTGGATACTCAGTTAATATTTTGAAATGTTGAGTGAACACCAAGGTCAAAGAGTCTTGGACAGTAATAGTGTTTTGTAATTATGTGGCAGAAGTTTTAGAGAAAGACTGATTGCTCTGAGCTTCATTATTCTCAAGTATTTTGCATATTTTGAGTATGCTGGATTAGGTTACTTGAATGGTCTTGAGAAAGTACAATAGTAGTGTTAATTTTTGTCTGTTTACTTAGAATAGGTATCTGATACATGTAAGTATATTATGTAAGTATCTTGTCAACATTTATGAACAATACTCAATTTATGGAATTACACATTTGAAAGATTTTTTTGGGGGGGGGTCGGTTGTGGGGCTTGAACTCAGCCTAGGCGCCTCCTGTCCCTGAGCTTTTCAGCTCAAAGCGGGCGCTCAACCACTTGAGCCACAGCACCACTTCCCATTTGAAAGATTATAAAAGTCAGCATAAAATACTTTGCTGTGTGAGCTCATCCTATATTATAACCAGTTCACTAAATAAGTGTAACATTTCAAGCATTTTTTTTTTGGTATAGTAGAAGTTTTTTAATACACAGTGTAATGTTAATGGTGACTTAACTGTTTTACTGGTGATGCTGATGATAACAGTAGTTGGCAAAGTGACCGCTACTGTTCTGAGACCTGTTTTAATCTTTTGTGTGTGCCAGTTCCTGTACTAGGGCTTGAACTCAGGGTCTCACACTCACATGGCTATTTTTGCTCAAAGCTAGTGCTCTACTACTTGAGCACTTGGAGATAAGAGTCTCATGGACTTTTCTGCCCTGACTGGCTTTGAACTGCCATTCTCATTGCCTGGCTAGCATTAATATCCTTGTCTAACAGATGAGGAAACAGGTTAAATAACTTCAGCAACATAGCTAGTAAATGGTAGATCTGAGACCTGGCTCTTATTGTTGTGTGATATTGGACACTTGACCTCAGATCTTTATATGTACTGTTAGTTTTTGACCACAAGTTTTTAACAATTAAATGTATTTCTAGTTAATTCCTGAATGACACTAGGAGCTTGGAGAACTTACTGTAAGTTGTTCAGATACACTCAAGTGAAATGTGGAAGACTGTTATTTGAACTCAGGCCTGTGGCTCATCTTTATTAAAATTGTATTTCAAGGTACTAATTTGTATGTTAGCAGGTATATTTAAGACAGAGAGTCTCAGAACTTTTTCAGCTACCACACAGAAAGGATAATGTTCACTTGTTCTGAACTCTTCTGTGAGTTTGTACAGTATTATAAGTCATAGCTCTGTTTCCACTCATGTAAGGAAAAGGAGTGGCATCTATAAAACTCTTTAAACAAAATGTGACTGTAGGTGAGAATAACTTCTCAAAGATGTACTATTGGGTAATTTGAAATGATACATGACATAAAGATATAGTCTTGAAGCTATTTGTTTTGAAATGGTAAAGGTACATATTCTTCAAGGTAGAGGTACATTATTGTTTTATATGGGGCACTGAAGCTTTGAATCCTCTACAGTTAGTTTCTGTCCTGCAGTATTCTCTACTTGATGTATTTATTTAGTGCATTATGTCTGGTTTTTATGAAATCCTGGGCTGATACAAGCTTTTCACTATCCCTGGAATACTTCTGTTAAACAGTTGGAATGCTAGTTTAGATTGAAGATTTTTAGAAAACACTTGATGACATATTCCCAGATGCTGTAACTGGAGGATTATTTATGCCATGTCTCTGTCCTTGGTATGGAGAAAAGAGAACGGAATACACTAAATGAAATCTGAAATTTAAGTGGGTCTTAAAGCAAACTCTTGGTAGTGGCTGAGGATTAAACCTCTTGAAGTAGACTTCTGCAGTTTAACTTGTACTCTAATTATTTAGAGATTCTTCTTATTGAAGTATTATATGAAAACATTGCCTTGACTTTCTGGTATGCGCTTGTCTGATAATATAAAAGATCCTCTTACAAAATGGGAACAACTGTTACAAGCCTCATAACACTTGGAATTTTTGTCTCTTTTCTTTTAAAGACAGGGTCTTGCCATGTAGTTTAGGCTAGCCTTGAACTTGTAAGCTTTCTGCCCCAGTGGCCCTAGTGCTGAGATTGCAGATGTGAGCCTCTACACCCTATTATTGGAAATTTTTTGTATTATAATGCAATATATAAGGAAAGCAGGATATAATTGCCTTAATTACTCGAATAGTTACTGAGTACATAAAAGCAGAGTTATATATTAATGAGCAAAACATTCATAGTCCCTCTTTAAAATAGAAGATAAAGAAAAATAGTGTGACTTAAGTGATGTAAGGATAACCTATCTTAGGTTAAGATAAACCCTCTTGTTTGAATGTCTTGTAAATCAAGGCATGTGGAGTAGACTGACACATCACTCCCAAGGAAGAATGCATGGGTGAATAGAGAAAGAAAGGCAAAAACCTTGAAGGTTGAGGAGGGCTTGTAATGTATTACAGAGATAATACCCCTGTTGGGCTCTAATGCTGGTAAAGGAGAAGTGGGAAAGAGGAAGCGAAATAACCCTAAGGCCATCTACCCAAGTCAATGTCAAGAAAAGGCGGTCAGTTCACTTGGGCCAGAGGCAGTGGGAAAACCTGTATAGGATTTTAATGGAGAGACTAAAATACTCAAGTTCAAGTTTTCTTGTTGTTCTGAGGGCTGGGTGTGTATGTGGCTCATTGGTAGAGCATTTGCTTGACATGCATTTTACTAGGGCCTTGGGTTCCACGTACAGATGTCAAGGAAAGGAAGATTGTTCTGGCTGCCTTTTTCTAATTTTTAAATTAAAAATTTTAAATAAAAATTTAACTATTTATTTTATTTTTGGGGTAGGGAATTGCCATATCCTCAAACTCACTGTGGGGCCCAGGCTGGCCCAACTAAAGTTTTTTGGCCCCTGAAGTATTAGAATTACAGTTAGGCACTACCACATCCGGTCTGTTTTGTCTGCTTTTAGGGCGTGGGTTGACAGTGAAAGAAAATTGAAATAAGATGAACTGTAGGGAGACAAGTTAGAATGTCATTGCCCAAAGCCCATGAAAAAATGCTTAAATTTGTATGATGCAATGTATAAGATTTATTGATTTGCTAGATGTGGTCTCCATAGAGCCTGTAACTTTGCTTGGAAAAGCAGAGAAATAAAATTTCACAGCAGTTGAGATGCTGCTGCCTGGGGCTAAGGCTAAGCCAGATGTGTTTTCAAGTGAGCATTTTCTGTTGACTTACTGTGTTGTTAGTCACTGGGTATGAGCTGACCCACCCCAAAATAAGAATGCCAGGCCAAGCACCCAGAAGTGGTCCATGCTTCCATGAGTCATTCAGTTTGCACAGAACCAAGAAGCTGACAAATAGATGCCTTTCAAAAGAAATACACCTGCTAGTTGAATAGGTAGGCAATGAGTCAGAACTTTCAGGTTTCACCTTTAGGTGATGCTGAGCTTGAGTACAGTTGGTAAAACATGAATCACAGAGCCTTAGGATGTGAAGTCTCCAAAATAGCACTTTTGTACATATGCCTCTTCCTGATTGGAAAAACTCTGTCTAACACAGACAGGGTGGAGAAGTACAAGCATCGTCAGTTCCTACAGTTCACCGAGATGTAGTGTTATGGTGAATTGAATTGGCCTGAAGTACTTCATATATAAGTCACATTTGCTTCCCTAGCCCATTGGAAACCCTGCCCAAATCCTATGAGATGAATCTGAGTGTCCCAGGTTGCCTGTATCCAGAAGAACCGTAAACATTTGAGTTCCTCCTTAGTTTTCTGGGCAGTCTCAGATGGGTTAGTCCCTCAGAGATCAGGGAGACCTCAGCCCAGTCTCTAATCAACTTTTAACTTTATAACAAAAGAATTTGAGTTTGCCAGCAGAGTAATATTAGGGTAGGAAGGAGAGGAACTATGATAGCAATCAGAGCTTTGAATTCACTCCTGATCATTCTCTCTCAGTTCACAAAGAAGCTTCTGATGCTTTACTTACACCTGAAGCTCTGCATTTGCCCGCAAGGCCATGATTGCTTAAACCACCAATTTAATTAGGGGATTCCTTAGTTCAGCAGCCTAGTTCCTTTACCTGGGGTTGGCCCATTGTCACCATGCATCCCTTTCTAGCCCAAAGGAGAGTGATCAACCAGTCTACCATCGAGGCTGCTAATTTCAGTTTCACTTCTGGGGGAGTGGGTGGAGGGAGGTGGGACAGCAGAAGGGTAGAAGGGAGATAGGTCCTTAGTTCCACCTTCTTACTGTCTTCTAGGGTCATTCATAGATCCCAGCAATCTTCTGATTTCCAGAACTCAGTCAGTGTGACCTCTGTCTTTTCTCTTAGAATGTCATGGCTCTGCATCCTAATCTGAATGCCCAAACTGGTAAGAGGCAGAACAGTTTGAGGCTCTTTTCTATTGCAATCTAATGCGTTACCCTTTCCCATTCTTAGGGATCTGGTAGAAGACATGAAACTTGTTCAGAGATGGAAGGTAGGCAAGTTTTTTTTTTTTTTTTTTCAGTCATAGGGCCTGAACTCTGGGCCTGGGCGCTGTCCCTCAGCTCTTCAGCTCAAGGCTGAGCGCTTGCTCTGCCACTTGAGCCACAGAGCCACTGCCAGCATTTTCTGCTTATGTGGTGCTGAGGAATGGAATCCAGGGCCTCGTGCATGCAAGACAAGCGCTCTACCACTGAGCCACCTTCCCGGCAAGTTCTTTTCTGTAGTAGCAGCAGGCAGAGAATCAGCGTTTGCACTGTCTTTCTGAGCCTCATTCTACAGTGATGGTGAGGCTCAAGGAGTAGTTGTACACATGTTTTTGGAATGAAGCGCTGAAATTAGGGAACTTAAATCTTTTACAGTAAGCAATATGCACGCTTGTCCTTTGCTCTGTAAAGAAGCTTTTTAAACTATTTTCACAATTGGCCACAGTGCAAGAAATCCTGGAAAGGTTGTCTAGAGCAAAGAGCAGTTGGTACTTCTTACAACACATGCAAAATATCTGTGGAGTATTGTTTACCCACAGATGTAAATTGGTTCTCAAAAAAAAAATCTGATCTTAAAAAGGGTTCCTTGCATGTAGTAACATATGATTGATGTTTATTTCTTCATCTGTTTTTTGTAGCAACATGTAAGTAATGACCATGGTAGAAGTTTGATTAAATTTCTTTAAGGTAAGTGGAGATAGCACCAGAAAGTAATGACTGGCCCATTTAGACATCTTTCTGTTTGGAAGAGATCTGTATGTGTTCTTCAAGAATTTCAAGAGCATTAAATTAAAGTGAAATGAAAAAAAAACTGCCAAGATACAAGATAACTTTGCTTTTATTACTTGGAAAAAATTATATTAAGTGAAGTAAGCCAGGCCCAAAGAAACATAGGTCCCATGGTTTCCCTTATTTGCAATATCTAGTATATGTACGAGTCAAGCGGAAAAGGTCAGATAATGTGATGTCAGGAAAATGAACCCTTAGACATGTATTTTAATGTTTTTTCTTTCATGCATGTGTTTCTAACTCATTTATAAGACTATCTCTTTGTTGCTTTGTATGTCCCTCCCCTACAGTATAACCCCTGCTTTCACTATATTTGATGTCAGTATAACTTGTGGAGGAGATGGGGAAAAACCAGTTGTTTAAGGATACAGGTGGACCTGATGCAACAACGAGAAGTATAAGTTGTCATGTCCAAAACGAGCTTTACAACGTCGGTCGGGGGGGGGGGAAGGGGAGGAGGAGAAGGGTTGGGATTGGGGGGGAGGGGGGAGGCTGGGAAGGGATGTGAAGGGTAAACCAAAGGAGGAGGCTGCAATGCTTGGTAAGAAATGTACGCATTATCCTGCCCATGTAATTGTAACCCCTCTGTACAGTATGTTCACAAATAAAAAATAAATTAAAAAAACTTTGCTTTTATTATATCAAACTACTGTTATCAACTTAAAATCCTTACAAGTTGTAATTAAGTACATTTTAAGGGAGGCTGCTTTTTCTGTTGAGAGACAGTACAGATTCAGAATTGTAAGACCTAACAGTGATGGAGAGGAATCTTGTCTTTCTTTTGCTTGCTCTCTTTCTCAGCTTAGGACTACATTTTATTTTTTAAAAATCTGTCCTCCCAGATACATCTTTAAACAAGTATTTAAAATATCATTGGACTTTTTATTTTGTGTTAAATATTATTTAATGTCTTCATTACATGTGTGTGTGTGGTCTTGAGGTTGAACTCAGGGAGGCTACTACCACTTGAGTCACAGCTCCACTTCCAACTTTTTTGGTACTTAATTGGAGGTAAAAGTACTATGGACTTTTCTTTCCTGGCTGGCTTCAAATCCTAATCCTGAGATCTCAGCCTCCTGAGTAGTTAGGATTACAGGCATGAGCCACAATGCATGGCCGTAGTTAATATTTTAATGGTGTCTCATAAATATACTTATCAAGCTAATTTTAAAAGTACAGATGAGTCATTTTCATTGATTCCATTCATTTGAGTCAAACTGCACATGAGTTTATAGACTTGGAAATGTAACACAATCTCGTGATGGCAGAACCCCGCTTTGGATCGCTGACTACAAATCATGGATGGAAGTATTTTGGAAATAATCTTCTATACTAAAATGTGAATGTAGTTAAAGCTGTCTCTTTTTATTTATAGAACAGTATTAAAGCAAGTCAAAATATGTAGCCTGGGGTTGACAACCCTTTGGAATGGGTGTGCCAAAGTTCCACTGTGGTATGTGTGATGGGGACAGCTGGCCAGTGTCTTTGTTCTGAGGCACTGACCCTTCTTGGTATCTGTTAGCGAGCGTATTATCTTTTGTATCTTTTAAGAACTTTTTCTTAGCTGATTGGCTATATTCTTTCTTGTGTTTTTATTTTTATAAACTTACATAAGTTGTGCAACTTCCACGTTTCTGTGTATTCCTATCAGTCATACTCCTCTCTGTCACTATCTCTTCTGCCCTTCCTTTCCCTTTTCCCTAGACAATTTCAACAAGCTTTCTGGCTCAGTTTTCATAGTTGTAAAAATTCAATTTTAACCATATTCATCCTCTTTCAAAATGTATTTCAGAATTGTTTTTTTGCCTGTCCTGGTGCTTGAAGTTGGGGCATCCTGGTGCTTGAACTTGGGGTATGGGTACTGTCTCTTAGCTTTTGCACTTAAGGCTAGTGTTGTACCACTTTGAGCCACAGTGCCATTTTCTGGCTGTTTTGGTAATTTTATTGGAAATAAGAGCCTGTGGCTGACTTTGAATCGAGATCCTCAGATCTTGGCCTCCTGAGTGCCTGTGACTACAGGCGTGAACCACCAGGGCCTTCTATATTATAGTGTATGAGATTTCTTTCTCTTCCTTCTTCCCCCCTCCTCTTCCTCTTCCTCCTCCTCCTGCTCCTCCTCTTCCTCCTCCTCCCTCTCTTCCCACTTCTCCCCCTCTTCTTCCTCCTCCCCCTCCTCCCCCCCTCCTCCATTGCTGGTTGCTCAGCAAAAACTCAGAAGTGGAGTTGTGGCTCATGTGCTAGAGCATAAGCTTTTAGCAAAAAAAACTAAGGAATGATATTGCCCAGGCCCTGAGAGCAAGACCTAGTACTGACACCAAGAAAAATTTAGGTATACAATCCAGTCTTAGTTAACTTTGTGTCTGAGGTAAGTTTTTGAGTTCATCTTTTTTCATGTGGATCTCTAGCTGTATCAACCCTATTCAGAAAAGACTCCTTTAGCCCTTGAACTGCCTTGGCATAGTTGTCAATAGTTGATTGCAGGTGAATAGGCTTATTAGGACTTTCAGTTTACTTTTAGTTTTTAATTGCTCAGTGTGTCTTGTCTTTTTTTCTAGGCCCATATGGCTTAATAACTTCTAGCTTTGCATATCATGTTATCTTTTTTACCAAGATATATGCTGAAATTTGTGAAGAACTGAAGTGATAGAGAAGCAGATGAACAAAGCAAGTCACTACTAGATCATTTCAGTTTGAGTAAACACCTTTCCATGCATCTTTAACATACGGTCATTTTATTTGAGTATGTATATGCACATACACACATCCCATTTATACATAAAGACACATCATTATTTGCCCCCCCCCCCCACATAGGTCTTGTGTGCTTTTCCAATGAATACATTTATTGTCAACTTTGAGAGAACTGATTATTTTTCTGCAGGCACTTTTGTAATTCTCTGAATTTTTACTGACATAAACTTCTGAGACTTGACTTTTTTTGGACTAAGAACTATGAGTGCCTTCTTCTTGATAGCATGTTTAAATGGAATTTACTTCTCATTTTATCTTTGGAAAGATGGCTTTAGAACAAATGGGTAATGACAAATCATGTATTATTGAACAAAATGAATACCCATGTCCAGTTTTTGATTTTTTTTTTAATCGGTCGTGGGTCCTGAACTCTGGGCCTGGGCACTGTCTCTCAGCTCTTCAGCTCAAGGCTAGCGCTCTACCACTTGAGCCAGAGCGCCACTTGTGGCTTTTTTTGCTTATGTGGTGCTGAACCCAGGGCCTTGTGCATGGAAGGCAAGCACTCTACCACTGAGCCACCTTCCCATTCCCCCATGTCGTTTTAAGCATTTAAGATTTTCTTAAATATTTATGAGTATATATTCTTAAATACTAGATTTGGGCCGGGCGCTGGTGATTCATGCCTGTAATTCTAGCTACTCAGGAGGCTGAGATCTGAGGGTCATGGTTCAAAGCCAGCCTGGGCAGGAAAGTCCATGAGACTTTTTTTTTTTTGGGGGGGGTCCGGTCATGGGGCCTGAACTCTGGGCCTGGGCGCTGTCCCTCAGCTCTTCAGCTCAAGGCAAGTGCTCTACCACAGTGCCACTTCCAGCTTTTTTGTTTCTGCTTATGTGGTGCTGAGGAATCGAACCCAGGGCCTCAGGCATGCAAGGCAAACGCTCTATCTACCACTGAGCCGCCTTCCCAGCCCCAAGTCCGTGAGACTCTTATCTCCAATGAACCACTAGAAAACCGGAAGTGGCACTGTAGCTCAAGCTGCAGAGTGCTCGCCTTGAGCTGAAGAGCACAGGGACAGTGCCCAAGCCCAGAATTCAAGCCCCACAACTGACCAAAAAAAAAAAAGAAAAAAACTAGATTTGGTAGTTGACAAGTGTGGAACCAGAAAGTATATATACATAGTGATACAGACTTTTATTTGCAATCATAGGAGAACTAATATCCACCACAAGCTTAGTTTACAATACTAATGAAGAAATGTCAGCCTTTGCTCTTTTGTACTTTGTGAATTAATCCTGTAACCTTGATGGAGCCTGAGATAGGTTTAGCAGCCATCATGGAACTTTGGTGAACTCTGAAATTTGTCTCATCAGCCACTGAAGGGTGAATTCTATTATCAGAAATTCCCTTGACATTCATGTTTTTATTGTAGTAGGGTTTTATATGTTGAATACATGGTTGAAAATCACCTTTAGTGAAGTAACAGCTATAAGAGACTGTGTAGATTATGCTGAATGTTAAAAAAAAGAGGGTTAATCTCTGGCAAGAGGTGACTGTTAAAGGGTTTCCTTGGAAATGATGGAGTAAGGGTAGGTGCCAATACAGTAGAGATAGTGTTTAAAGAAAATGTGTTTTACATTATTTGGGAAATTGAATTGCTCAATGAAATGACAGAAATGAGGTATTTTTGTACACAGTAGGCATGTTTGTATTTAATTTGTGAAGCTAGGATTGGAGCTGAATGTACATACTAGGCAAATGCTCCAGCACTAGGGAACATGTTCAGCCTGTGAGATTTCAACATTTTTAAACTAAGAAAAAATTCAGATGACAAATTTGTAGAAAGTGAAGTGGTCTAACTCTGGTGGAATTAGGGATTTTTATTTTCTTCCTCCTTTTTATTTAAAATTAGGAAAGTATAACATATATTATGTGACAAAGCGCTAAAATGAAATTTGTATTGAGTTTGGCCCTGTGTCATACTGGGGCTTGAGCTCAGGGCATTCAGCTTGCTAGACAAGAGCTCTGCCGCTTGAGAGCCATGCCTCAGTACTTTTGCTTTTAGTTTGTTTTTCCAAGAGTCTTGAGCCTAGGATCTCAATTCTTCTGCCTCTACCTCCTAAGTAATTTGGATTATGGGAGTGTGCCATTATACTAGGCTAAAGTAAGTTGTTAGAATGAAAGCACTGTAAAAGAAATGCCAAGAAATTCTTGTTACTTTGAATATCTGCCCTATCCGTTGAGTTAAAAAATAGCAGAAACTTGGAAATTAGAAGAGTTTTTGACCAAGTTGTTAGAAATTAAGTGGTAGAGTATTTGAATTGAGTTGATGGTGTACTAGGAATCTCTCTTACCCCAAGCTCTATCTTTGTGGAAGAAATAGGAATGTTCTGTGAAATAAAAGGGTTTATGGTGAACACTTGAGGAGCAATTTGTGGGGACACTATATTGATATCTACTCTTATCTGAAATTTTAGCAGCAGAGGAGTGCAGGGTTGCTACTCATACCCCCAGAGCTGTGTTGAACAAGGCATGTGTGTTATGCTGGCAGCTAATGAAGCTCATCTGAGGAGGCTAGAAGTTGGGGTAGAGGATGAATTCTCAGAGATGTCTCGTCCTTAATCTGTGGAGTTGGGATAAGAGATCCCCAGGGCTTGGGTGGGTCAGAACTTCCAAGGAACTTCTGGAAGCATTCTGTGGCAGCTTTAAACAGGTTTTCTGAGTGCTGCATAGGGCTGAGCAGCACAGGCACAGCTGGGAAGATGAGGAAACTGACTTTTTTTTTGGGTCAGTTGTGGGGCTTGAACTCTGGGTCTGGGTACTATCCCTAGGCTCTTCAGCTCAAGGCGAGCGCTCTACCACTTGAGCCACACAGCGCCACTTCCATTTTTCTGGTCGTTAATTGGCAGTAACAGTTTCACAGACTTTCCTGCCCAGGCTGGGTTTGAACCATGATCCTCAGATCTCAGTCTCCAGAGTAGCTAAGATTATAGGCATGAGCCACTGGTTCCCAGCAGGAAACTGACTTTAAATGGAAATTCTGACAGTTTGGGTGGAAAATTTGAAGATGGTTAATAAATAAAAGTTTAGTGATATTAGCTATTGGCACAGAGTGAATTTGAAAGGACAGTGGTGGGACAAACAAAACTGTGAGCTCCATGTAATAGTACAGATGCTTTTTTATTTTTATTTTGGGGGGGGGGGCGGTCATAGGCCTGAACTCGGCCTGGGCGCTGTCCCTCAGCTCTTCACCTCAAGGCCAGCGCTCTACCACTTGAGCCACAGCGCCACTTCCGGCTTTTTTTTTTCTGCTTATGTGGTGCTGAGGAATCGAACCCAGGGCCTTATGCATGCAAGGCAAGCGCTTTACCACTGAGCCACTTCCCAGCCCCCAGATGCTTTTTTAATATGAAAAATAAAAAGAATTTTCGGGAGAAGATGCATTTTTTGGTGAGTAAAATGACTGACTTTGAGACTGTCAGTTTTGTTCTGGAGTCTCATTCTCCCCTTACGGTTACTAACATAAGGTAAGTACATTATTTGTTTCTGCAGTACTGGGGTTTGAATTCAGGGCCCCATGCTTGCTAAGATGCTTTACCATTTGAGCCATTTCTCTATTTTATGCTTGTGCTCTGTTTTTCAGACAGTAGCTCATGTATTTGCCTACAGTGGGCCTAGAGTGCAGTCCTCCTAAGTATGGCCTACAGTGTAGCTGGGATCACCAGCTGCGTGACCATGCCCAGCTTGTTTGTGGCTAGCCTTGGCTAGCCTCAAACTGGCTGAACTCAACCTGGGATTCTACGTTTGTATCACCACACTTGTCCATCTAATTTTTGAGATTTGCTTCATTTACTTTTTTTGGGGGGTCAGGTCGTGGGGCCTGAACTCTGGGCCTGGGTGCTGTCCCTCACCTCTTCAGCTCAAGGCTAGTGCTCTACCAGTTGAGCCACAGCACCACTTCCGGCTTTTTTTTTCTTTTTGCTTATGTGGTGCTGAGGAATTGAACTCAGGGCCTCATGCATGGCAAGCGCTCTACCACTGAGCCATCTTCCCAGCCCCTTCATTTACTTTTTAAAAAGGGAACATCACCTGTATTTTAGTGCTTTACAAAATAAAAATTATGGTCTGTAATAAAATGTATTGTACACACATAAATTATTATTCTTTTCTGTTGCTTTTCTTAACATATGTTTTGCTTATACATTTCTTTAAATTCTAAGTAGAGGTAGAGGATTTGGTATGAATATAGGGTGTAGTTACTAGCAAGGATAGGAGAAATGTTGGTTTTCAGTGAAGTCCAAGTTCTACTCTTGAGTTGAAACATAGGTTTTCAGAATAGAATTTGGTTTTACTGATGTGTATAAGGAAGCATGTGAATTAGGAAATGGAGTCATGTGCCCAAGTGGAAAATCCCACATTATTCTTGGAGTAATCTGCAATACATGAAACAAAAGAAACTGGTGGTAGAGAGAAGATTTTATAACAAACACTATCATTTTTACAGTGTACTTTATCTAGAAAGTTTTTACTAATATTTAAAAAATGATCCTGGTGTTGTCATTTTCTATTTAACATTCAGATTTGAGACTTTGAAATTAATTTTCCTTTATATGAGCTAGGTACATACCATGTTTAGCTTCTATCTTTATTGTTTATATCTGTACTACAGACTTAGATTTGTAACATAGCTAAGATCTGCTTAATTATAGAAAAATAACTTTAAATTAAGAAATTGAGACTAGAATTTTGATTTTTTTCCTCTTTTCTTCTTTCTTTCTCCTTCTGCCTCCTTTCTTTCCTTCCTTGTGCTGGGGATTGAATCCATAACCTTGCAGAATATTTCATTTTTATTTATGTACTTTCTAAATATAGTTTTAATGCTATTATTAAGGTGTTATACAGATGGGTTACCTGAGTACATTTCTCTTTTTGGACAGTGTTAGCCTTTACTTCCCTCCATTCAGAATATTTTTTCAATTCATGCGTTTTTGCTTGAAAGTGTCAGAAACTGTAATTTGGATAGATAAAGGATTTTATTGGGACAATTTCAGATGCCTCATAGAATGGTGGAAAATTAGGAATCTAGGTTCACTGAGTGAGCAGTAACCAAAGGAGCCTGGCTGGGCAGTGTAGCCACTGGTCTATTGCTGTCACTGTGAATCGTTTTCCAGGTCTCCCTGGTTTTTGGGCCATTCTGTCAAGATAAATTGCTTCAGTGTTTTGGTCTGGCCTCTCTTATGAACTCTACATTCCTGTGTCTTACACCTTTTCAGCATCTGCAGTTGGTGTTTCATCGCCTTCTCAAACATGTCCAAAACTGGACTCCTGCTCCTTTTCAAATCCCACACCTGCTCCTTCTCAATCAGACAAACATATTGTAGATATTTGTAGGATATTCTATAATGCAGATTTGTTATTTTGGTATTTTCTTCATAGGTTATATGTACTTAATAGTGTACTATAGTATGCTACTGTTGAGTACTTCATACTAAATCTCATGAGAAGGCCCTGTTGGTTATATGTAGCTTTGATGATGGTAAGTTTGATTTCTCATTCAGTGGTAATGCTATCAGACTGTGTGATATCTAATTTACCCCCTGAAGTTACCAACCATGAGCCTAGTATAGGAAAATGCAAACACACACACACACCTGACTAGTAGCAATTATCAGGAAATTAAAAGGATAGAACTTCTAATGTTTTAGTTTTTTTAGCATGGGAGAAAAGATAAGCAAATAAGTCAACATAAAACTGAAATAATGAAAAGCGGATTCAATCAACATTCACAACCCCTTAATTTGGAATGCAAAGTTAGCAGTTAATATACAGTTAAATTTTTTTTTTTTACTATGTGACCTATGTATGAAAAAAACGGACATTAGGAAGAAGGTTGGAAGTACTGGCTAAAAAAGACTGATGATCTGTTTACCAGTGATCAGTAATTTCCCCTTGCTTTCATTAGCATAATGGTCAACATTTTTTCCATATTTACAGTGTAAGTATCTACATTTTTATATTTTTACTGGCATCTTTACAATTTTTCCTCTTGGGCTGGGAAGGTGGCTCAGTGATAGAGCATTTGCCTTGCATGCATGAGGCCCTGGGTTCGATTCCTCGGCACCACATAAGCAGAAAAAAGCCGGAAGTGGCGCTGTGGCTCAAGTGGTAGAGCGCTAGCCTTGAGCTGAAGAGCTGAGGGACCGTGCCCAGGCCCAGAGTTCAGGCCCACGACCAGACCCAAAAAAAAAATTTTTTTTTCCTCTTATAATGGAGAGAACAATGGAAAAGTTGACATAGATCAACATGCATTGTACTTACAACCTGACTTATGAAATTGTACATTGTACATTTGTACATTGTAACCTCTTTTTAAATAAAATAAAAATATTTTCTTAATTTGAGAAAGCATAGTCTAGTTCTCAAGTGATTGAAAATTTGTTTTTTTGTTTCAAGAGCTTTTTCTCTCCAGCTTGAATAAATACCTGACAGGTACAAATGAAAACCATGAACTATATAATGAAAGAAAGTCTAGGTACTTTTATATCTGATAGAATTCAGATGAAAGAGAAAAGGAAAAATTAGAAAGCATACGGATTTTTGGGAGTAAAGCTCTGAGCTGCTTACTTGGGGACATGGAGCACACGGGCCATTGAGAATTTGGGGACTAACAATGAACATTCAGAAGGATGTTATTCTGGTGAATTCTGTGTTGTTTCCGTCTTAGTTGAACAAAGCCTTTTTCTTTTTCTTTTTTTTTTTAAGTTTTAACTTAGGTTTATTGCATTGTCAACTCTATGAAAGTAACTTATAAAAACAATTATTTAAAATAAAAACATTTTACTAGGCTTGATTCATGAAGGTTACTGAGGGTGTGATATTTAAATATGAGAAATTACTGACATTAAAATAGCCTTTAAGGGCTGGGAAGGTGGCTCAGTGGTAGAGCGCTTGCCTTGCATGCCTGAGGCCCCGGGTTCGATTCCTCAGCACCACATAAGCAAAAAGAAAAAAAGCAGGAAGTGGCACTGTGGCTCAAGTAGTAGAGTGCTAGCCTTGATCTGAAGAGCTGAGGGACAGTGCCCAGGCCCAGAGTTTAGGCCCCACAACCGGACCCAAAAAAAAAAAAAGTAGCCTCCATTCCATATCACTATGCAGTTTGCAGTAGAGATAAAAATACCTTTTTCTGCTGGGTGCTGGTGGCTTACGCCTGTAATCCTAGCTACTCAGGAGGCTGAGATCTGAAGATCGCCGTTTAAAGCCAGCCCAGGTAGGAAAGTCTGTGAAACCCTTACCTCCAATAAACCTCCAGAAAATTGGAAGTGGTGCTATAGCTCAAGTGGTAGAGCGCTCACCTTGAGCTGAAGAGCTGAGGGACCAGCGCTCAGGCCCAGAGTTCAAGCCCCACCACCGACCGAAAAAAAGCCTTAAGGACTTCATTATGATGTATCTTCATTAACAGTCAAATGGTATTTTTTTCTCTTGCCTCTTTTAGAAGAAAATATTCTCCTTTTCCAGTTCAGTGGGTATGCTAATATTAAATCTTTAAAAAGTTCTTTTACTTAGATCAAAGCATATGAAAATGTTCTTTGGAAGTTAGTGCCAGTGGTGCTTTTTAAAGTAGGAGACAAACTCCAACACCATCACTCTCTAGCTTTCTCTGACACTCTTCTGGAATTAAATTATTCCCTCATCTGTTTCCCATAGCAGCTTAACCACAGAATTCTGAAATAGCATCTTATTTAATTATCATGGATTGTAGTGATTTGTTTACATGTCATCTCCTAGACTATGAGCATCTCGAGGACAGGTCTTGTTTCACTCTGCACTTCGTACTCTGCCTTGCATATAAAATCTGGCCTTTTGGAATATTATTTTAGATTATGTGAAAAACTGTTTAATCAGGAAAACTTACTATTTTGATTGCTCCTAACACACAGTTAAATATACAATATTTTGATTGCTCCCAACACACTATTAAATATACAATATATAATAATCTGTGCTTCCTGTTGAAGTTGTTATTTTGCCAGCCCAGAAATTTGATTATCATGAACCCTTTAGCACATTTTAAGATCTCTCTTAAATTATTATTATGCACATTTTAAGATCTCTCTTAAATTATTATTGTTGTCATTTTGGTTGCACTGGGGTTCAAACTCAGGGCTTTTTGCTTGTTAGGTGCTTTACTACGTAAGCCATCCCTCCATCCCTTTTTTGCTCAATTACTTTTGAGATAGGTTCTCAATTTTTCCTGGGGCTGGCCTGGACTTTGATCCTTTTACATATGATTTCTGAGGTGGCTAAGATGGTCTCAAACCATATTCTTCCCTATCTCTACCTTCTTAGTAGCTAGGTCTATAGACATGAGCCACTGGTACCTAGCTTGATTACATTTATTTTCAGTAGAAGTTACCTGTTGTCCTAGATTTCATCTTACCTCATTTTCCCAAACAAATCCTTTTCTTTTTATTGTGAAAATACTGTACAGAGGGGTTACAATTACATGGGCAAGATAATGAGTACATTTCTTAGAAGCATTGCAGCCTCCTCCTTTGTTTCCCCTTCCCATCCCTTCCCATTTTCCCCTCCATCCCCCCACCCAATCCTCCTCCCCCCTCCCCCACAAATCCTTTTTAACTGTAGATGCATTTATTTGTTTCCTACCTTTAAAGATGTCTACTTATTTACTCATTTAGTAGATAGATTGGTAGAGACAGAGAGAGAGAACTATGATATGTCAGATATTGTGTTTATTTCTGAGGAGAACAGTACCAATAAGTGCCGTGATTTGACTGTCATTCATAGGAAAGGACTGACATTTCAGTGAGTGATGTAATATCTTCTGAGGTCCATAATGGAAAGCTTGGAATTCACTCCTCTGCCACTATCTTCTTCTCTAAATTTCTATTATAATTGTAGGCTGTAGTGATCTAGTGTTGATAGGTTATTATAAACTCATTCTTATATTTAAGTGTTGTTTCCACAGGAAGTCAATACCCTCTTTTAGGATAAATATCTTATCTCTTTGTCTCTCAAGTGATACTAGACACACAACAGAGATTGTAATCATGAGTGTTGAATTGGTAAATCCCTGACATTCTGGTACTATTTAAATTGGGTCATGATGTGTACAAAGATGGTAATAATAATAGGGCCTATGCAGAGGAGTTACTGTTGTTCCCAACATGACAGGTGAGAGATTGAGAGTATGTGTGCATGTGTACGTGTACACAGGCAAGTTCTGAGGCTTATGCTCTTGCTTAGCTTTTTTCCTCAAGGTTGGTGCTTTGACTTGACCCACACTTCGATTTCTGGCTTTTTACTGATTCATTGGAGATGAGTCTCATCTGCTTGGGCTGGCTTTCAACATAATTCTTAGGTCTCAGCCTCCTGAGAATCTAGGGTAATCGATGTGAGTCACTTGTGCCTGGCTTCACTAATCTTATGACTGAGCCTGGCACCGGTGGCTCACAACTATAATCCTAGCTACTCAGGAGGCTGAGATCTGAGGATCATGGTTCAAACCCAGCCCAGGCCAGAAAGTTCGTGAGACTCTTATCTCCAATTAACCACTGAAAAACTGGAAGTGGTGTTGTGGCTCCAGTGGTAGAGGGCTAGCCTTGAGCTGAAGAGCTGAGGGACAGCCCCTAGGCCCCCAACCGACCCCCCCCCAAAAAAATCTTATGACTTGGGTATTTCCTTCCTTTTTAAGGGCATAGAATAGTTTTTGTGGGTTTTTTGTTGGTATTTTCTTATTTCAACTCATTTTACAAATGCAAGAATCATTCTTTGTTTGCAGGCAGACTAAAAACAAGGTTGTGGGGTTAGGTTTGGCCTTTATATTATATGGTTTGCAAACCCCAGTATTGTAGACAAAACATTCCCATATCTGGAGTTGCTCACTTTTACATAAAATGTATTTCTTGACCTAGGGTTAGACAATCCTTATAGTATAATAATGATATGTGGCATCTTAAAAAGACAAATGCCTGGTGAACCAGTGTCTGCTTGCTCTTTGGCTTGTTTAGTTAAAAAAAAAAGTGCCAGCGGTTCATAGATGACTGTGCTGAGCAGCTATTTTTGCTAATAATGCTGGGCAATGGTTGCTAGTATTCTATACAGATGGAAGTAATACTAGTGGATTTCCTAAGAAAAATAGAGCTAGAGATTTGGTTTTATTATCATTTGTTTAATTCTGGGCCTGGGCGCTGTCCCTGAGCTTCCTTGTCTCAAGGCTAACACCCTACCATTTGAGACACAGCTCTAATTCTGGCTATTTTGGTAGTTTTAATAGAGAGAGTCTCACAGACTTTTAAGTTTGGTTGGGTTTCACGGGATCCTCAGATTTCAGCCTTCTGAGTAGCTAGGATTACAGATGTGATCCACCAGTGCCTGGCTTATTCATTTTATTTATTTAGTTATTTAGAGACAGGACCTTGCACTATTCTCTACACTGGTCTGGAACTTGAGGTCCTTCCACTTCAGCTTCTCAAGTGCTAAGATTACAGGTGTATGCCATATCCTGCTAAGATGAAATGTTAGTAGCAGAGCACTCACAGGTGAAACTGCGTTAGAATTGCATAGCTGCAATGCTCAGTGTTGGATGGAGTACTAGAGAAAGGAGGGTAAAAGTGGAAGTAGCTTTAAACTGGACTTTGAAGGATAAGGGCATTTTACATTTTAGCAAGAAGGAAAGGAGTTCCTTTCCAGAAGGAAAATGGATTTTAGGACTGGAATGGGCCTACTCTATTAGGAGGCTCTGTTCAAGCCACTATAGCAGGATGTGTTGTGGATTGAGCCAGGAACCAGAGTGAGGGTTCCTCAATATGTCAGTTAGAGAATGTATCCTGAAAGGCATTGGGGACAGAAGCTTTTCAAATATGGCAGTGATCAGATAAAATTAGTGCTTCTCATGGAGAAGATACACTTCAGAAGAAGGTGAAGTAAAAGATAAGCATTTTATGCCAACTGCCTAAACTTAATTTTCCTGGGTTTCATCTTTCTCACTTGTGAAATGAAGTTGGAATAGGATATGTTTTCCAAAGCTTTATTTTTAGCTTTTAAAATACTTTGATTCTGTGGGCTTTGCTTTTAGTGAGTGATTTTAGGGGGAATACTCATAGACCAGGTTTCAAAATTAAGTTATAAATACGAATATGAGTCAAGATGTCTTTTAAGTTCAAAAGCTCTGAAATTAGAGACTTCCTATACTATAAATATTTCGTCTAGGACCATATTGGCCTACATGTTAAATAAGAAATGTCATACTAATTAAATGAATGCTTATGTTACACAAAATTTGATGGACTGAAGTCCTAGGCATACTTTTGAAGAATGTGGAGTGGTAACCTTTGAGAGACTGTAGACATTAGATCATCTGGATTATAGAGGAGATACTAGTATACACTATAGTCACCTGGATCTTAGACATTGCAGATTCTTTTTTTTCTTTTTTACCTTTTTTTGGGGGGGGGGTCCGGTCGTGGGGCGCTGTTCCTCAGCTCAAGGCTAGCACTCTACCACTTGAGCCACAGAGCCATTTCCGGCTTTTTTCTTTTTACTTATGTGGTGCTGAGGAATCGAACCCAGGGCCTCAGGCATGCAAGGCAAGCACTCTACCACTGAGCCACCTTCCCAGCCCCACATTGCAGATTCTTAACCCCCAGAATTTAGTCAATTGCAGCAACTCAGAATCTACATTTATATATAGCAGGTTCAGATATGGAGGGTTTGTGAGTCATCCTTTAAAAATAGCTTTTATTAGTGTCTAGTGCCAAACCAAATAGCACATATTTAAAACATAGAATTTGATGGACTTTTGCTATAAGTCATCATTCATGAAATGATGTTTTCACCATCCCTTTGAGATCTGTCCTTAGACTCTGGACAGCCACCTGTCCTGTTATTAGTAAAATGGTATCTCCTATAGAAGTTTACATGAGAACTTATAATGTACACAGAAATTATCTTCCTTTCTTTCAGCCTAATGAAATTTGAGATTTATGTATATATGAGTACAAAAGGAAGTTGTTCCTTTTCTTGTGGAATGGTATTCTAAAGTGTGAATGTATCATAGTTTGTCCATTGATGAACATTTGGATTGTTTCCAGTGTGGGTTAGTTACTGTACAAATAAAATAGCCATGAGAATTAACATAGGATTCCTTGTATGGACATAACCATTTAATCTTTTACAGGTAAATACTTAAGTAAAATAATTGTCATATGGTGGTATATATTTAACTTTTTAAGAAACTCTGAAACTCCTTCGTTTCCTGAAGATAAACATCTCTTGAATTTGTCTTCCCAGGCTGGCTTCAAACAGCCTCCTCAGATCTCAGCCTCCAGAATAGCTAGGATTACAGGTGTAAAATTCTTCTTAAGGTAGTTCTCACTTTGTACTGTATACTGTATAATTTGTCAAAAGCATAATTGTTAATTATAAATGCATAAGGAAGTGAATGAGGTAGAAAAATTAAAATTTACTGAGTACAGGGTAATTTAAACTTTGAGAATTTAATGTGTCATTTCTTTATTCAAAAGCAATAGGAAGGGGCTGGGAAGGTGGCTCAGTGGTAGAGCACTTGCCTTGCATGCATGAGGCCCTGGGTTCGGTTCCTCTGCACCACATAAGCAAAAAGAAAAAAAAGCCGGAAGTGGTGTTGTGGCTCAAGTGGTAGAGCGCTAGCCTTGAGCTGAATTGCTGAGGGACAGCCCCCAGGCCCAGAGTTCAGGCCCCACAACTGGATCCAAAAAAAAAGACAATAGGAATAGCTTGGACAATTTTTTTGTTTTACTTTTTAAAATTGTTATTATAAAAGTGATGTACAGGCCAGGCACAAGTGTCTTACACCTGTATATCCTAGCTACTCAGGAGTCTGAGATCTGAGATTGTGGGGTTTTCTTTTGTAGATATATTTTTATTGTATATATTTTTATTATAAAAATACTGTACAGAGGGGTTACAGTTACTTAAGTGATGTACAGAGGGGTTATAGTTACATAAGTCAAGTAATTTTCTTTTTGGACAGTGTCACCACTTCCCTCGCTCTCTTCCAAAATGCTTGCTTGCTTTCTTTTGGGGGGGGGGGAGTGTCAGTCATGGGGCTTGAACTCAGAGCCTGGGTGTTGTCCCTGAGTTTTTTCACTCAAGGCTACACTACCACTTTGAGCCACAGTGTCACTTCTGATTGGTTTTTGCTTTGCTTTGTTTTTTGTTTTCTGGTAGTTAGATGGAAATAATAGACTCATGGACTTTTCCTGCCCTGGGCTGGCTTTAAACCCCAATCCTCATATCTCAGCCTCCTAAATAGCTAGGATTACAGGCATGAGCCACTAGTGCTTGGCAATACTTTCTTGATGTAGAGTTAGCATTTCTAGGCCTTGGCCAAATAGTTCGTCTTCTGTTTGGATCAGCTTTCAACTAATTTAATTCTCATTATAACTCAGGTAAGGTAGATATTAATGCTGTCCTCAAGTTTGTAGGTGAGCAAAGGTAGAGGCTAAATGTTAGTCCAAGGTAGTGCCTGACAGCATGGTTCCAGAAATACTCAAAGTATATTTGGTAAGCCAGCACTGCTTTGTAAACTGATGGTTGGCCGTCAATAGGAAGTTGGAATTTGTAAGCTTTTTACCATTTTGATTTTTCTAGCAGTTTTTTCTAATAATTTTTGTAAATGTGATGGGCCAGGTTGGATTTAAATAGTTCAGCTGTACTCTGGATGTTTTTACTAAAAGCAGGAACTTGTGAATACTCAGGTGTGTATATTTATGTGTGTTGTGAATATTTCAGCAATTTAATTCAATTAATTGATGGCTCTGATTATGAAAAACAACTTCTATTCTTAATTATAATACTTAGGGAAGGATGAAGTTTATTTCAAAAGCTACTGGTGTTATATTTAGGCAACATATGAAATTTGAAGTAGAGCAGAGCTGACACAAGTACCTCATGCCTGTAATCCTAGCTACTCAGGAGGCTTAGATATGAGGGTTGTGGTTCTAAGCCAGCCCAGACAGGAAAGTCTGTGAGACTCTTACCTCCTAACCACCAGAAAACTGGAAGTAGTGTTGTGGCTCAAAGTGGTAGAGTATTAGCCTTGAGCTAAAAGAGCTCAGGGACAGTCCCCAGGCCCTGAGTTTGAGCCCCAGGACCAAAAATAAAAAAGAACAAAAGAAGGTAGAGCAGGTTCCTTTAACTCAAGGAATTACAGGATCCATCAGTTTTTCTTTCTTTCTTTTTTTTGGGGGGGGGCGGGTCCAGTCGTGGGGCCTGAACTCTGGACCTAGGCGCTGTCCCTCAGCTCTTCAGCTCAAAGCTAGCACTCTACTACTTGAGCCACAGCACCACTTCTGGCTTTTTTTTTCATTTTGCTTATGTGGTGCTGAGGAATCGAACCCAGGGCCTAATGCATGCAAGGCAAGCGCTCTACCACTGAGCCACCTTCCCAGCCCCCATCAGTTTCATTGTATTTATATACAAATGTCTGTTTCTTTGGGTATATACTTGAGCGTCGGATAGCTACTTCTTTCTAGGTGGCTATACTGGGCTTTTAGGGGAGACATTCTGCCTTTAGCAAAAACAAGCAGAAAGTATTTGTTCATGTCCATTTGTAAAGATATTATTCAGGGGAAAGTTTTGAGAAAAACCACAGTCGTCTGACTTTCAACATAAATAGCTTCCTTTCATGTGCTGAACAAAAGTGAGTGGTGCTCCACCACATAGATAGCATGAAGTTCTCGAGCACAAGTTATACGCTGGTGGTAGTTAGCACATGCATCCTTCCAGCTCTTTTGTTTGGCCTGCTGAATATTTCTTAAACTTACCTCATCAAATTAAAATCTCTTTGATATGAATACCTAGCACTGGATTACCTGTCTATTTATAACATGGTATGTTAATAGCAAAGGCACAGTTTGGATGAATGTTAGTACTTCTACTGTAGATGGTCCCAGCCAACCTCTTACCATTTATCTTTGCAACCTATGTTCTGGAACCTCTTTGATAGAGAAGAAATAATAAGTTTAATACTGCTGTGGTGCAGGTAACCATTCAGCTTTTAATAGAAGATTGTGACCATGAGGATTTAGTTTAGCTTGGGCAGAACACAGAGTGTGTGAGAAAGAGTAATGAAAGAAGTTTGAACGTGAGTAAAGGGAATAGAGTTATCCCCTGAGATGGGGGAAGCTGCAGGTAGATCACATTTGGGGAGGGAGGATGGAAGAGTTCACTTTTAGACATACTATTGGAGATACTGTGTAAGTGAAGTGGGAGAGAAATGACTGGACAAGAAAACTTGAGGTTTGTAACTGGTACAAAAGCTGTAAGACAAATGGGACGTGTCAGCTTTAGGAGTTTGAAAGACAAGGAGTTAAAGGAGATGGGAAGAACATGCAGTGAGAACATGTGAATAAAAAGTGTGCGTGGCATCCTGGAAAATGTAATCTAGTATAATCTAGTTTCACTATAGCAGAGCCTGAGAAAGGAGCTTTCTTGCAGATGACTTATTTGGGGATTTGTTGATATGAAAAGGCATTGGGAGTCTAGGGGAAGCAAACTTTTATGGAGCTCATTACTCCCTTGAGCAACTCAAGGAAGTCTTGCGAAGACAAGATTGTGCAAAGCAGAGGGACTATTGATTTACCAGGCTCCATTCCCCACAGATCAAGGGTTTCCCATTCTGCTAACATTTTTCCTAACTGGTTTATTTTTTTTTAAATATTTGCCAGACACAACAGCACACATTTCAGCCTATAGAAGATAGCGTACAATTATTTTTTAAATTTTATTTTATTGAAAATATGCTGTACAGAGGGGTTACATGAGTAAGGTAATGAGTACATTTTTTGTCCAGCATTGTTACCCCTCCTTTGTTGTTCTCCTACCATCCCTTCCCTACCTCCTTATCCTCCCCACCCTCCCAAAGTTGTAAAGTTCATTCCCAACATAGTATCTTATGAGTATCATTGTTACAATGGGTCAAACTGAAATGCTTGTTTCAGCATTTTGTTATTCCTCTTCCCCAAATTAGATAAATGTATATTCAAGATGCAGGGTACCAAAATCAAGTACAGTGACAACGGGATATACCATAGGGGGAAGACCATACACAGGAAACAAAAAAATCACATATATTTTACACATATAATATATGTATACAATATGCATATATTATATATATCACATTTTCTTGATTCATTCATCTACTGAGGGGCATCTGGGTTAGTTCCATATCTTAGCTATGGTGAGTAATGCTGCAATAAACATAGTTGTGCTTTAGTATGGTCTTGTTTGTGTAAATGCCCAGAAGTGGGATTACTGGTTCATAGGCAAGCTCTATGTGTATAGTCTTTTTTTTTTGCAAATTTTTTATTGTGATTAAATGATTATATAATATCACAAATTTCAAAGTATTGTGAGATAAATGATGCTTAAAGTCACAAACACATTCTAACCTTCATGGGGCAAATTGTCTATTGTGGTCTATAAAGTTTATGAGTTCTATGGGCTTTGACTGTATACAGTTATTTCTTCCACATCAGGTGATATGTACATTCCTTTCCTTTTGCATAGTGTCAGCTGTTCCCTCATTCCCAGTCATTCCCTCCCTCCCATCGCTGCCATTGCTTGGTTCGTTTTGATCAATGTCCAGTGCAGCTGATGGGTCCCACTATTGTATGCTTTCCCGTTTCCCTCTAGTTCTGTGTCCTCCTCCTAGTTTCCCTCTGATGTGCACATATATACCATATATGTGATCAGCAGCATGGGGTCATTTAGTAATGATTCAACCAAATGAGTGGAGGTCCTTTGTTTCTTGAGTCTTATTTACTTTGTCATATCACCTTACATTTTGGATTTAATATCCTCTTATCAGGGAGACCATGTGCCATTGTCTGCTCTTGGCTTACCTCATTCAACATGATTTCTTCTAGTTCCATCCATTTCCTTGCGAACGCCATTATTTTGTCCTTTCTAATGGCTGCATAATATTCCATTGTATATAGATACCACAATTTTTGGATCCATTAATCTGTGGTGGGACATCTAGGTTGTTTCCATATCCTGGCTATTATGAACAGTGCTGCAATAAACATGGAGCTGCATGTGTATAGTCTTTTGAGGAACCTCCATACTGCTTTCCAGAGTGGTTGAACAAGTTTACACTCCCACCAACAGTGAAGTAGGGTTCCCTTTTGGCAACATCCCCTCCAGCATCTGTTGTTATTAGATCTCTTGATTATAGCCATTCTAACTGGGGTGAGGTGGAATCTTAATTGTTGTTTTGATTTGCATTTCTTTTATGGCCCGAGAAGTTGAGCATTTCTTCATGTGTCTATTGGCCATTCTTATTTCTTCTTTAGAGAAGTCTATCTTATAAGTCTTTAGCCCACTTATTTATGGGGCGATGGTTTCTTTGAGGATTTGTTTTTGGAGGATTAAATTTTTTGAGTTCTAAGTATACTTTATATATGAAGCCCTTGTCTGTTGTATAGCTAGTGAAGATCTAATCTGTGGGCTTTCTATTGATCTTACTAGCTATACAGCCTATAGAAGACAGTGTACAATTATTTTCTATCCCTTAAAGGTGCTGACCAGTAATTTTGTAAATAGAAATTGTGTGTTAAATGCAGGACCTTTATTTTATTTATTTTTTTATTTTGTTGTTGTGGAGCTTGAACTCAGTGGCCTGGCTCTGTCCCTGAGCTCTTTTGCTCAAGGTTAGCACTCTTACCACTTTGAGCCACTGTTCCACTTCTGGTTTTCTGGTGGTTAATTGCCCAGGATGGCTTTGAACTGTGACCCTTAGATTTCACCTCCTCACAGGGTTACTGGCTTACCAGGACTCTTGAGTTAAAGAATAAACACTTAGGGAAACACATTCACATAAAGATGCCTAGAAACCTTAGTCAAATGTTTCCTTCCTTGAATAACTATCCTACTTACAGTGGCTGTATTTGCTTTTAGTTGCAAAATTTGAATTAACTCATTATAAATATTTTACCTAAAATCATTGTAGTGTATGTGTAATAAAACTGATAAGAATGTATGAACATGCCTGTGATGATTTTAGGACTCTCTTATAGGAATATAGAAAAATTGCCAATTTCCGTCTTCTCCCTTGCCTTGTTACCTACCATTGTTTCTCTCCTTAAACGATGGAGTTAATGAGTATAATAGCACTTCTGGGCTTTATTTCTGTATTGTTTTGATTTTTGGGTGCCGGTCTTGGGGCTTGAATTCTGCCCGCTGGGGTGCTGTTCCTGAGCTTTTTTGCTCAAGGCTAGTTCTCTACCATGTTAGCAACAGTTCCACTTCCAGATTTTTGGTGGTTAATTGAGGATAAGTCTCATGGACTTTCCTGCCTGGGCTGGTTTCTAACCACAATCCTCAGATTTAGCATCCTGAGTAGCTAGGATTATAGGCATGAGCCACCAGCGCCCGGCTTGGATTTTATTTTTAAAGTTAACTATAATAACTTGTTTAAAAATAAAATAATGTTTTAGACTATCTTCCTTTTTTTCTTTCTTTAAACAGATAGAAGGACAAGGACAGAATCACAAGCACTGGCTGAAGGTAAATATGTCTTTGGGAAATGATTATTCAAATATAAATGGAAAGTCATTACTTAAATAAAAATCCAGATTGGCTATATGTGCTTTAAGGAAAATATCGTATGTTTTGCTATTCTAAAAATGTCTGTAGAAAATATTGTGTAGTTTCTGGTTTAGAATAGGAAGTAGTGGAAAAAGTGTAAGGTAATTAGAACTTTCCTTTACAGCTCTCTTTCAGTAGGAGAGGTGAGTGATTTTCTTTGGATCCCTTTCTAAGTCATTTTAGTTATCACTATTTGTTGATTAGTAAAGGACTAAGTTATAATTTTAGTAGTTTAAAAAAATGAGTGCATGAATATATGTTTATATGGGTACATATATATGTATGTATATAATATCTTAGCTTACATACAAAACATACTTTTTATACATTATCTTAAGTAGGAATTCCACATATTTCTGGGCTTGGTCCTTTTTTAAAAAACACCTTGGTAGTAAAGAATACTTAGTCAAATATATAGTTTTTATAAGATCCTGATTACATTTGTAATAAATTACTACTTATTGCTTATAATTACCTTGTAACAAATTAATAGGTAGTAAAACATGTATTTTTAATAGATATACATTGTTTTCAATTAAAAAATGATCAATTCTAAATGTCTTTCTGTGTTTGACCAAGTCATAAACAAGATGCATTAAATTTCAGAATCAGCCTGTCATTAGAGCTGATGCGATAATTTTTCCCTACAGTCCTTCAGAGTTGTCACAACTTACCTATTTTGTGTTACTTATTGGTCCTTAACAGTTTGTATACAGAGAACTTGTATCAGTGATGCCTATGAATCCTACCTCAGTGAAACGATTGTTGTAATGATTCATAATTGACTAAAATCAAATACCTGGAATTAAGAAGGAAGCCTGTTAGACTAAAGCAGTTACCAAATACAAAAAAATATATCATGACAGAGTAATGTTTTACATTAGAATAGTAGCTATAGGAGGGGCTGGGAAGATGGCTCAGTGGTAGAGTGCTGGCTGCCTTGCATGCATGAGGCCCTCAGTTTGATTCCTCAGCACCACATAAGCAGTAAAAGCAGGAAGTGGGGCTGAGGCTCAAGTGGTAGAGCGCTAGTCTACAGCTGAAGAGCTGAGGGACAGCACCCAGGTCCAGAATTCAGGCCCCACGACCAACAAAAAAAATAAAATAAATAGAATATTAGCTATACGAATAGTTCTACTCGTGAATTTTAATTAATGATGAGTCTACAACAGCTGTAATATGAAAATATAAGTATTTTCTATCAATGACAAATTCAGTGGTTTGTTGACTAATCTTGATAGAATTATACATTTTCATATAGAAGTTAGTAAGAAGTTTCCTACTGAGAATAATAGAATATTACATTCTTTCTGTGGACCCTCCAGATAGAGAACCTCTGTTAATGAATAGTCAGATTAATCTTATTTTTACCATCATAGTTGAGTAAATGGTTTTTTGTGTTATATACAACTTATTTAAAGAAGAATAAATACACTGGTTGTGGTTGTGCATGCCTCTAATCCCCAGCACCTAGGAGTTTGAGGCAGGAGGAAGGAGTTCATGGCCAGTCTGGGTTACACTGAGAACTGGTCTCAGAAGAAAAAAAAAAGTGAAGCTATATGTATATCCTTTCTCTAAACATATCCTAATGATCCTCATTTTTAAAGTAAGAAGTTTGTGAAATAGCTTTGAACAATCTTTTGTTGCCGATAATAGCAGGAAAAAACAACATTGTTTACTGCAAAAGAGAATGGAAAGTAGATGTTAAACTCTGGAGTTCCCTGCCTATAATAGAGCTTACATGTTGGCTTGAAGGAACACGAAGTCAATATGTAAATGTGAATGTATGTATGTATTTAGCTATCTATATATTTGAGAGTTTTTTGTATTGTTTTTTGTTTTTGTCAGTGCTGTCCCTCAGCTCTTCAGTTCAAGGCTAGCGCTCTACCACTTGAGCCACAGCTCTACTTCCAGAGGCAGAGTTTTTAAAGAGAGAATTGTCATAAGTGCTGTTGAAGGAATGTAGATATTACATACACTGATGTTTACGATCTAGAAACGCAAAAATGCTAACACGTTTCAGGTAGCCCACCAATACTTTGCAGTGCCTTCAATAGTCAGAATCACGTGCAAGGTTACTATTGCCAGCCTACACAGGGAGGGCCTGGAACACTGATACTGCTGAGCCTGTCAAGCTCCTGGTGGCAGACTGGGGATTAGGGAATGGCAGGTTCTCTAGTGAAGTTTGGTTGATAGAATAAATAGCACTAATACTGATTTGAAAGGGGCCATTGGAGGGTATTAGACTCACTGTGTTCAAGGTTAGGGCTCTACCACTTGAGGCACAGCATCACTTCTCGCTTTTTTCTGTTTATGTGGTACTGAGGAATCAAACCCAGGGCTTCATGCATACTAGGCAAACACTCTACCTCTAAGCCACATTCTCAGCCCTCCTCCTGATTTTTATCTCTTGAATGGTTGGGATTACAGACATGAGCCACCATATTTAACAGTATTTTGTCCTTCTTAAGGACAGGATTATTTGATAATCATTGTTCATCAGCCATTAGTTAAAGTTTGTAATTATTTTTCCCCAAAAGTTAATTGAAGTATTTAATCAGTGTCTAGATGCTTGCTTGGTGTAAATATTTTAGAATAAATTGACACTAAACTAAAATGGTTGTACTTGAGTCTTCCTTTGGTGTAGATGGTCCATTCTTGATTAAAGATTCTATTATTTACTAGTGATGACATTAAGCTATTCTACCTGACATCGTCTCAGGTGGACATTAAAATAAGAGCCCTTGGTTCATACAGAAAATTAAGGGTACTTCACTTCAGAAAACTTTAACCTTCCAGCTCAGATTATGAGAGAAGGATTTATGCATTTCAGTAAGGGATGGAGCTTTACTCCTGTCTGGCAGATTCTGGCAGATTTCTTCTTGAATTCCCTCCGTTTGTCCTAAGAAGGCGGGGAACGCCGTGTTATAGAATATTTGTTTGTAGCAGGTAGGAGTGCTTCTGTAACCCTCAGTGACTTGCTTTTTTATGAGGATGACTATTGGTCTTAGGGATCTATTCTGGCTATTATTGCCATAATGCTTAAGAACAACTATTGAAAATAAATTCAAAGATAGTTAAGGGAAGATAGTGAGGGAAATATTGCTGTCTAAATATTGCTTTAATATCTTAGCAACAAACATTTGCTTGCTAATCTTGTTCTTGATTTTTCTTAACCATTGGGGAGTTTATATTTGAAGAATACCTTTATAGGTAACTAACACATTCCATTTCATTTGACCTAGAGATAACTTCTTTTATGAATGCCATTGTATTAAGTATTCTCTTTTGATGACTAAGCTTTTGTACTTGAATTGCTCATTCATTAATTACCATGGTTTAAAAAAAAAAAAAAGGGCTGGGAATGTGGCTTAGTGGTAGAGTGCTTGCCTAGTATGCATAAAGCCCTGGGTTCAATTCCTCATTACCACATAAACAGAAAAAGCGGGAAGTGGCATTGTGGCTCAATTGGTAGAGTGAGTGCTAGCCTTGAGCAAAAAAGAAGCTCAGGGACAGTGCCCAGAACTCAGGACTGGCAAAACAAAACAACATTATATTGAGGGGGGAGGGGAAGTGGGAAAAAAATGAGGGAAGGGGGGTAACAAGTTCAACAAGAAATGTACTCACTACCTTATGCATGTAACTGTAACCCCTCTGTACATCACTTTGACAAAAAAATTAAAAGTGTATCAAATAAATAAGAAAAGTTAAACATGCAAGAAAAAGTACATTGAAACTGGTTGTGTGACAGAATGCTAGAGACTTGAGTTCCAAATATGAAGATGATTTAGACTTTTTCAGTGTTTGGATCAACTTTCCTATGAAACTCATTGAAAAACTAACATGTTCTATTATTAGTAAACAGTACCAAGGAATAGAAGGAACTTATGTAAAAAGTAGATTTGAAAGCAAAACTATTCCAGTACAGAGAGAAAAGATATAGACCATTGTTACAGTATAATCGAAAGTGGAATATTAGAAAGCCAAACATAGGACTGGGCCTGGTGTGCATGCTTGTAATCTTGGTCTTCCAGAGGCTCAAGCAAGAGGGTTACAAGTTTGAGGCTTACCTGGGTGACATAGCAAGACCCATGTTCTAAAAGTGAATAGACAAAAAAAGAAGGAAACAGCTAGGTAAACCAAATTTAGGAATGAGTGTATATGTGTGCATACATAAATAAATGAAACGAGGGGAAAAAGGGTAAAAAGTACAGCAGTGCAGCTCACTGGATACTGATAAAAGTGAACTATGTGTGTAACTCGTGTGTAAAGACGTGAGGGAGGGACTGGAAGAGTAAGGGAAGGGAAGACACTACACAAAAGGAAACATTCTCATTACTGCCTTATATAATGGCAATCCCTGTAATCACCTTTATAATAACAATAAAAAGTAAATAATAATTTAACTAAAATGACTAACTAGATGATCCTCAAAATGAAAGGATGGTTTAACCTTAGAAAATAAGTTCGTGGTTGCTTCCCATATAGTATAGAGTAAGTGGCAAAATGACAGTTATTATAATGATAGCAGTTTGCTTCAGAATAGTAGATCCATTTTATGTAAAATCAAAATGTTTTAAATAATTTTTGTTGTAATTTCACAATTACATGAAGAATAAAAGGCCAAGAATAGCTAAGACAATTATGAAAAATTATTACTTCATTTATAGCACAGCCACAAAGATGAGAATTGTACTATTACCACAAATGGTACCATCAAGAGAATGTTAGATATGTTAGAGACCAAGAGAAGGAAGTATTTCCCTTGTATATAAGCATCAGAATTGCTAGTCCAGAATTTCTGTTCAGAATTTCTTAAACTCTTGGGAAGATGAATGGTAGTATGTCATTTCTAAAAGTCAAGTTCGGAAAATGTACCACTCAGGAATTTTAAACAGAATTTTATAAAGAGGATTGATTACAAAGATAGTAGGCTGGAAGAGTAAAGTGAAGAAGAGATAGAAAATATTGAAAACAATAATGAGAGAGATGAACTCTCACTATTACCATGCTGGAACCCATAGGCTCTACCTGCCTTTAATCAGGGCATTGGATACTGGCATTATCCTATTCGTACTACTTGAGTAACTTCTAACATCTCCCAACTGGCTTTCTCTACCTGCCAGTCCCTCCTATAACACAACCTAACAGCACTCAGCTGGCAAGGATGTCTGGGAAGTATCACTTACAGCTTATCAATCCCAGCAATACAGAGCATTAGCAGTATAGCCCCCCTTCTCTGAAAAGGCAGATATGGGGTTGAAAGAGAATAGAATAACAATTAGCACTGGAGACAAACGAAATTAATATACACTTAACAGAAAAATGCAAAAATGCATTCATTTTTATTGACAATGCAAGTAAAAATATCAACTAGAAAGAAACTCAAAAGAATGCATATCTTATTTATTTATCTATTTATTTATTTTGGTCGGTGTGGGGCTTGAACTCTGAGTCTGGGGCTCTTCAGCTCAGATAAGAGTCTCATGGATGTTCTTGCCTGGGCTGGCTTTGAACCATGATTCTCAGATCTCAGCCTCTTGAGAAGCTAGGATTATAGGCATGAGCCACTGGCACCTGGCAAGAATACATATCTTTACAGTAAAAAACAAATTAATTGTTGGAAAGGAAACATGCTTTTCAGGTACTGGTTATTTTAGGAGAGGTGACAGGAAGAGAAATTGGTTGGGGGATTTTGAGAGGTTAACCAAACAGAAGAAGAGAGGCCATGTGAAAAAAATTCAGTCAGCAGTCTGTCCACATGTTCCACTTCTGCATATTCAACTAGGATTGATGAAAGTATTCAGGGTAGTAGTTGTATCTATACTGAATATATGCATGTAGTTTCCCTTATTATTCCTTAAGCATTCCCATTTTGTACCATTCTGAATACTCCCATGTTATTCACTGATGGACTTTCACCAGCCCTTCCTACACCCTTCATTGTACACCCAGTGTACAGCTCCTACCATAATTTGCATTGGTGGCCTGACCTTTAATGACTGGAGGTCTTGGAGAGTACCAGTAATCTTTAAATCAAACTCAGATGTCATAGCAATGTAATACAGTTGTTGTGGTTTACTTCCATGTTTTGATTTCATAGCTTACTATATGTACTGTTTGTGGCCTGTTATCCTAGTCTTTAAAATACCTTCAGTGTAGCAAAACATAATTAATTTTGACCTGTCTTTCTAGTTTAATTAGTTTTCTCTGCATAAATTGTTCAGAAAAATGTTCTAAGCATCTAGTTCTGTTAATGCATTTAGAAACGCCGTTGATCTGGCTGGTTGAGCAGGTGCCAACAGGTACTCGGTGAAGTGCTTCTCATTGGAAGGTCTGTGGAAAGAATTCCATTGAAGTGTGCAGAAAAGCAGATACAAAGGGTCCAAAGAGAAAGGGAACCTTGGCCATGGTCTAGAAGAAGTTACAAGCAGGTCATTGTGGTTAGACAGACATGAATACTGCACAGTGACAGGAGATGAGGACAGACTAAGTCACTGAGTAATGTAGGGTTTTATAGGAATTGGTAAAAATTTGGATTTTATTCTGTGTCTAACAACCATTGCATAGTTTTGAACTGGTCAAAAATGTGGTACCATTTATATTTTTACAAGATTACTTTGTTTTTATGTAAGAATCTGTATAGGGTAGGAGGTGAGGTAATCCTGGCAAGAAGCAATAGCGTCACAGACCAGGGTGGTGGAACAGAGAAGCCACAGCTTCCTTAGACATAATGACAAAACTGTGTTAAGGAGGCAGTGGCTATTAGGCTGATGATTTTGACAGGTGGTGAGATGAAGATGTAGGAACTGATCATTGGAATGTTGCTAAGAGCATGCCGGGTACTTGCCCAGTGATTTCAGTAATGTGGGGTTGGGGCAAAAGCCAAGAGATAGTGAAGGAGAAGAAGAAAAGCCAATGAACACCAGTGACCTTTTTAAGTTTTTATTTATTTTTTTATTGTGAAAATACTGTACAGAGGGGTTACAATTACATGGGCAAGATAATGAGTACATTTCTTATCAAGCATTGTAGCCTCCTCCTTTGTTTCCCCTTCCCATCCCTTCCCATCCTCCCCCCCCCCCCCCCCCCAATTCTCCCCACCCCCACCAAAGTTGAAAAGTTCGTTTTCGACATAACGACTTGTACATCTCATTGTTGCAGTGGGTCCACCCGTATCCCTATTTAGACAATTTGTTTTTCCCCTTCCCCTCCACAAATTATACCGACATCAAATACAGTGAAAGCAGGGGTTATTTCGTGAGGGAAGGACATACAAAGCAACAAAGAAATAATCTTATAAATGTGTTAGAAACAATTGCATGAAAGAAAAAAAAACATTTGAATACATACCTTAGGGTTCATTTCCCTAACATCACCTTATCTGACCTTTTCTGCTTGACTCAGACATATACTAGAGATTGCAAATAAGGGAAACCATTAAGATACACCAGTGACCTTTTTAAAGGAATTTTGCTTGCAAAGAAAAGTAATGGATTAGGGAAGGTGCTGGCATAGGAGGAATAAATGTATACAGTTCAAAGAGGAGGAGACTAGAAAAGAAAAACTGGGAAGTAGATTTGAAACTGAGGACATTTTTGGAGAATGTCAAAGAAGGTATCTTGGGAAGGACTATGAATTGAGTGCAAAGCTATTGATTTTCTGAAAACTGCCCTTTGAATTGAGGTAGATGCAAGTTTCAGTGACCTTACAGAGATACCTGCGTAGTTGTGGTATGCATAAAAGACAGACAGAAATGAGTTAGGAGAATTGGAATTGAAAATGTAGAAAGCAGTAATGACAGTCATTTGCCAGTCTTACTATTGTAGGGACAGGAAAAACAGTGAAGTGGTAGTAGGTACAGGGTGATAGCTCTGTGGGTGTAGGTGCATGGAAGTAGGCACAAGCTTGTAGGCACATGAGAGTAGGTGTGTGGTAGTAGGTGCATAGAAGTCATGAGGTGGTGGCAGTGTGCTGGTGGGAGTAGCCGTGTGGTGGCAATAACTGTGACGCTAGAAGGTGTGTGGTGGTAACCACGTGATGATAGTAAGCACAGTGGTGGTCGTAGCTGTGTGATAGGTACAGGTATGAAGTAACTGTGTGCGTGTGATGGTAGTAGTATGCTGTAACCACGTGGTGGTAGCCATGTGAGGGTAGTAGATAGTAGGTGTGTGGTGATAACAGTGTGATGGTGGTAGGCGCAAGTAGGAGGCACATGGGAGTAATTGCGTGGTAGTGGTAGCTGTGGAGGTAGGCACAGGGAAATGGTAGCTGTGTGGCGGTATGCATGCGGTGGGAGTAGGTGCATGGTATTAGGAGGTATCTGTGTGATAGTGGGAGGTGGGAGGTAGTAGGCACGTAGTCGCTGTGTGGTGGGAGTAGGCACCTAGTAGATAGCAGGTATGTAGTAGCCATATAGCAGTGTGAGGATACAGGGCACGTTGTAGTAGCTGTGTGATGGTAGTGAGCACATGGTAGGATGCACATGATAATTGTAGCTGTGATGGTAGTAGGAAAAGTGACACTAAACAGTATTCAGATTGTAGTAAGTATGTCAGAAGGGGAAGGTAGGTGGTAAGGTAGAAAATAAATAACTTTCAAGGGTATGCTGTTTCTTGTGCTTCCCCATATTCCTGAGGATGATAGACAAATACCACTGCATGCAGCCATTGAGTGAGATGGAGACACATGCCTGGAACCACATTCCCCTATTTCTGCTTCCAAACTGGCTAGGATAACAGGCTCAAGCCACTAACTCTATCAGGCTAACAAAGACATTTTTGATTGTATCTAGTGGGTAGAGTCCCAGCAGGCTGCTAAGTATTCTACAGGGTGAGGCTGACCTCCACAATAGAGGAATTATCCAGACCAAAACATAAATAGTGCCAGGGCTGACAAACACTATGCCAGACAAACAGTCATTGTCAATCTAAATGTTGGTATATGAGATAAAACAAAAAGAAACTAAATTATCAAAGACTAGAGTAGGAACTGGTCATTTTCTCTGAGGGGTGGGTGGTATGTATAATAAAGAACTCCATAATCACTCCTTTCTGCCTCTGATACCTGTTGATAGTCTTCTGTTCTGAGGACTCATTTTAGGACAGCATGTCAGCAATTTTGTTTTTTGGTGCCAGTCCTGGGTGGGGCTTGAATTGGGGGGGAGGAACAGGGGGGAGAGGAGGGGAGAGCACTGTCCTTGAGCTTTTCCAGTGCTCTACCTGGGGCTTTTTGGGTAGTTTAATTGGAGAGATAAGATTCTCACAAACTTGCTTGCCCCAGCTGTCTTTGAACCACAATTCTAGAATCTCAGCCTCCTGAGTAGTTAGGATTATAGGTATGAGTCACCAGTTTTCATGAGTATTTTTTTAAAAAACACTTCATTTATTTATTTTGGTCTGCCGTGGGGCTTGAACCTCTGGGCCTGGGCACTGTCCCTCAGCTCTTCAGCTCAAGGCGAGCACTCTACCACTTGAGCTACAGCGCCACTTCCGGTTTTGTGGTGGTTTATTGGAGATAGGAGTCTCACGGTCTCTCCTGCCGGGGCTGGCTTTGAACCCCGATCCTCAGATCTCAGCCTCCTGAGTAGCTAGGATTACAGGCGTGAGCCACCAGCGCCCGGCTTCATGAGTATTTTTGACACAAATGATATGATTTGGAATTTTGAGATTAATTGAAGCCTGTTTTGCATTAAAGGAGTAGAGCTATTGTTCAGAATTAGAAGTGACTTTATGATCTTTGGTTTGCAATATGAAAACAGCTACCATTTATTTGTTAAAGCTTTCTGTGTGTTTGACACTTAGGGTCAATGCTTAATCTGTCAAACCCTCCCAGTAACCTATTGATGATAGGTAATCATCTCTGTTGTACCAGTCTGAAAATGAAACCCAAAGAAGCTGCCTACCATTTTTTGAAATAAAACAGCTCGTAAGCTACAGTTGGAATCTGATTTGATAACATAGATTAAACTCAACACTGAATAATGTACTACTTTCTTCCTGTCAAAAACAAACAGTGCTTTTGCAGATATGGTTGTTCATCTAGCCATAGTTTTTTTATTTGTGCCAGTCCAGGGACTTGAACTCGGGGCCTGGATGCTATCCTTGAGCTTTTGTGTCCAAAGCTAGTACTCTGCCACTTAGGCCAAAGCCTCCACTTCAGCTTTTTGGTAGTTCATTGGAGATAAGAGTCTCATGGGCTTTCCTTGGGCTGTCTGTGAACTGTGATCTTCACATCTCAGGCTTCTGAGTAGCTAGGATTACAAGTGTGATCTATAGCACCCAGCTTAGCTACAGTTTTGATATATATATATATCTGATTTCAGTTTTTGTTAGGAAATTTGTATTTAGAAAAAAATATTACACATATCTTTGAAAGCTTTTACAAATAAAAACAGTGGAATGCTGAATTTTCAAAATTTCAAAAATGTATTGAATAAAAATTTAGTAATGAGTTCAAGGTAATTTGGATATGATAGAGGAGAAAAGGCTTATCTTTTCTTACGTGTGAAAACTTTGCATAAAACTTTATATATTATTTATATATATATAATGAAAATTTAAATATTTCTTTCAGCTAATCTAGTTAGCTAATCCACTTAGGTAAAACATTATACAGTTAGAACATGGAATATGCAATGAAAGTATTAAATAAGAAGATAGATCTTGAATGCATATTTGAAAAGAAAGATCCCTTAGTATTTATCATTCACATTTATCAAACAAATTCTGAGAAATTTGTTTTGTCTCTCAGACTTTGACTTCTAACAAGTTACTGTTATACCTGCATATTTGTTTCCTCCGGGAAACTGACAAGAACATTAACCAATGTTAGGAAGTAGTGGAGGAGGAGTGGATAGGCAGCCCTGGTAACCACAGATGATAGTGCTGCTCAAACCTCAAATGGAGGTAGAAAGCCCCTTCTTTCGTTAATAAGCATATTGTTGCTTTTAAGTTTTTGTTTTATTTACATATGTCTGCAGTTCAGTTTTTGGGAGGGAACTGTACTGCAATTGGAGGTAGGGCGGGAGGGAATGAACATCTATCTCTGTTACGTGGCCCGCCTTTCCTGTAGTCTTCAACTTCCAACTTTGAGCCTGGTTTCCTGAGTGTTCCTGATACTGTTCCTATTATCTTCAATGCGCAATGGCATATTCTCAGGCAAGAGTTATGCCAAAAGTGCCTTATGTTACTTTTTTCTTCTGCAAACTTTTAAATTTTATAATTGTGTTATTTGTGCTAACTTTTAAGTTATATACTATATATAGTTGCATATTCAATCTAAGAGGTAAGCAAAGTTTGATCAATTTAAAAGATGAAAGATATAAGAAATATTGGTGTTTGTATGATAATTTTTAAATGGGTCATTAATTGTAAACTTTCTTCAGTCTAATGGTTAAAATGTAGTTTGGAAACTATTTTCTTTATATTACCGATAGGATTTGTTTTTAGCAAGAAGGAAAATACCCCTATTTTAAACTGAAGGTCTCAATATTTACTTATTGAAAGATTGAGTACTGATGTTACTTGAGGTTGTCACAGGTTTTAAAGGAGCAACATTAACATAGATACTAGAATGTAAATTTTGCAAATTGTATGTAAAAATTAATCCTTTTTTCTCAGTTTGATTAATGTAACTTTTTTGATATATGGGGCAAGACAGGAGCTATAAAGTCAGCCAAATGCACTTTTGTTGTTCCAAATTTTCACTGCTAGGAGCATATAAACCTGCACCTGTTGGTAATTATGAGCAAGCCAGCCTTTGCCGAATCCCAGGCCTCTGCTTAACATTTTTTACTGGAACTAAATGATGTTGCCATTTTTATTTTTAGGTTTGCTGGCATGGGTAATCTCATTAAGGTGCTAACCAGGGACATAGACCACAATGCAGCACATTTTTTCTTGGACTTTGAAAGTAAGTCTCTTTAGCCCTTCACAGCTGGTGCTTATGGTAAAGGTGAAAGATTAATTATATTCACACCACAGTGAAGGCCAGTCAGAGAATTTGTTAATTAAACATGGGGATCAAATTTTGCATGATTTTTTCCTTAATCATAGGCAAACATCACCATCATATGTATAATTCTTCAGTTTCTCATTTGCTAAAATCATGTTGAGTCTGTAGCCAGTGATGTCTTTTCATTAGTCCATGAAGCAAGTAGCCTTATGATGAATATTCTTAGTAGTATGCTTTAGTGACTATGCCAGTTTGTAATCTTTAAAAAATAAAAATTGTGCTGCATATCCAAATCAATACATTAACTTTCACAAATATTACTAATAATCAATTTTGATTAGAAACACATGCTGTATTTAAAAGCATTCAGGAAGTAGGCTTTATTTATAATTCTGCTGATTTAAGATGAGATGCAAAGGTGAGCTTTGGCCAAACCTCTTAATATTTGACTTCGACATATTGTTTACTGCTACGTTACCAAAATCAGATGTAATTCTTGATCAGAAATTTCTTTTTCAGAATCCTAGCACTATTGGAATACTTAAAGAATTTTTCATTATAAGGCCATTAATGAAACTTGTCTTTGGAGAATTTTGAGAGGAATTAGAGCAACAGTTGTGCCATTGTGTACAGGAAAAACCATATTTCACCTCTAGGTCCTACATATCAACATCTTGAGAACACTGTATGCTGCCTCCAGAGCACAGTCTGGGTAACCTGAAGGATGAATTCATGGCCTAATGAACGTTTTCCGTTACTTTTTTTTTTTTTTAAGTAAATTTCAGATGTTCTTTTTTATAAAGGGATATTTTCTCTTTTCTCATTCTTGTCTTGACAGGTACCTTAACATGGGGAATCTTCTTAAAGTTTTGACATGCACAGACCTTGAACAGGGGCCAAATTTTTTCCTTGATTTTGAAAGTGAGAAGATGATTTTATATCTATTTCTCTTTGCCTGCGGTAGACTGCGTTTGTCTTGCACTAAATGAATGTTTCCACTTCATCTTTAATCGCTTTGCATGACTGAGCTATGAATTGTCTTAATAGAATTCTGGTGCCTTCTAGAACTGGAAATCCTATTCTATAGATTTAATTATGATAAAATGACTGATTTTTGTATGAGATTTTATATCTCTTAAAATTGGAGATTTTATGATTTGAGACCTGCTCTAATGAAAACATTTTCATGAAAAGAACCTTAATGAAAAAGATAAATACTACCTCAAGATTCATTAATAAAAGCATTGTTTGGGAAAAGTCTTTGCAGTTGCAAAAATTGATTAGGCTTCAGTTACTTTGTATATATTAAAATACTTTAAGTAAAATTCTCTTTATGAAGGCCATTCAGAGCTCAGTAATTTGGGCATAATATTAAAAGGTAAGTGTGAACCTAAATTATTAAACCATCAGATAATTTGAAAGTTAAAAATTACTTAAGGATTTACTTTTTATGATAAAAAGCAAAACAACAGGTTCACAGACCTTTAAGTAATTTGCCTTCTGTTTGTTTGTGTTGCATGACCTATTGTAGTATGGTCTAAGAGTGGCAGGTAAGTGTCATTGATCTCTGCATGCTGCAAAGCTTTTGCTTTTTTTTGGCTGTTGGTTATTGCTTTAGCTTGTCTGGTTGTCAAATTGGAAAAAAAAAGATATTGGTGTTTTAAGTGAATGTTGCTATTTTAACTGATTTTAGAAAATTGTTAGGAAAGGGTGAAGAGAGATAGCTTTTAGGTTTTAAATTGTGTGCTCCCTCACATTCTTTGGTTAAAACATTTCAACAGACTTTTAAAAGCTTAAAGTTTGTCTTTTTCTAATCTTAAAAGCAAAACCCTTAAATGCCAAGAGGTGTTATCTTTTCCACCACCTTTAATTCAATTTTTGTGATTTAAAAGAACAATTTATTCTATGAATCATTTACTTAATGTTTTTACTTTAAGCCAGGGCATTTTATATAAAACTGTCAGTTTATGGCATGATCCATTTTACAGAATATTTTATGATTGCTGCTGTTTATCTTCTTGTATTACATGACTAAATGATTGCTTATTATCTGGGGGTTGTGTGCAGGCAAGTAAGGAGTAGTGATGCTAGTATCAAGCCATATTAAATTGAGAAAAATGTTATTAAATGATTATTAGTTTTCTTGACCCTTCTCAACAATTTACCACTGCTCTTTTAAGTGCATGTTTAGCATGAATTTTAATCAGCTTGGGGATGTTGAGCAAATTGCTGACTTGAAGATTATTCTTTCAGATGAGGCAACTTACATTAAAGCTGTACTTTAGCTTATTTGCATCTGTTTCAATCTTGGTCTTGTATATTTTTCTGCTGTTCTTTCTTCTTTTTCTTCTTTGTCCCAGATTCCTTTACATTTGCAGAATCTTGGCTTTGATACAGTCAAGATCTTGTTCAAGACTTGGCACTTGATCTTTTTATAAAACTAGCATTAGGTTGTGGTCAAGTGGGAAGCATGAATTTAAATATAAAAACTTGAAAGATTTTTAAGATCTTGACTTTCCAGTCTTTTGGTGGTTACACCATTGTTCTTGAAATTTAAGTAGTTAATTTAGTGGCAGAAAAAGGTCAAAATTACAACATTAATAACTAATAATGTAGAATTAGGCATAAAATGTTAACTTCTGAAAGGCAGACAAATGTTTAAGTACTTGTTGCCTCTGTCAGCCAGTGCAAAAGTTTCAGTTGGCACCGATACTCTACAAGTGAAATTTAGTGAAAATGTACATACATACATACATACATACACACACATGTGTGTGTGTTACACACACACACACATATATATATACACATATATGCCAGACAAGAGTTGACTCATTACTTCATACTTAGATTCTAACATTGCTGGACGCTTTTTTGTGTGTTTGTTTTAATCACTTATCAGTTTGAGTATCTTAAAATAGTCGGTGCATGAGAACGTTGTCATAGTGATTGTGGCCAATTAGATGGGTCAGTTCAGATTATTTCATACCAGATTCAAACTTTCCAGATCTATTTGTTAATTTAAATAAAATCACAAGCCGGGCGCCGGTGGCTCACGCCTGTAATCCTAGCTACTCAGGAGGCTGAGATCTGAGGATCGGGGTTCAAAGCCAGCCCGGGCAGGAAAGACCGTGAGACTCGTATCTCCAATAAACCACCAGAAAACCGGAAGTGGCGCTGTAGCTCAAGTGGTAGAGTGCTCGCCTTGAGCTGAAGAGCTGAGGGACAGCGCCCAGGCCCAGAGTTCAAGCCCCATGACCGACAAAAAAAATAAATAAAATCACATTATTAAAAACTACATGAGGTAGTTAATAAATTAGTTACACTATTTTCATCATTCTAAGTGGCTAAATTTAGCTGAGTATACCATCTCCACAAATGAGGAATATAGGTTTATATGTCTGTATAGCTGTATTCTTGTATCAGATTGTATACAAATTTAGTATTTGTTTGCACTTGAAACATGATTTCATGGATTCCATGAAACAAAATTCTAGTTAGAGTGTAATGAACTTTTAAATTAAGTCCCTTCTTCCCTAACTCTCCTGCTTTTTCCATCCTTCCAATCACTAAGTTCAGTGAATATAGCTTAGCTACTGTATGCCAGCCAGTCGGTACTGGGGATGTAAAGGTAACTGGCTAACATCTGCCTTGAGGACACTTTCAGTCTAGCAGGACAGATAGACATACAAGCTCAGTTTTATTTACATTGTTTACATTCAGAGGTTGGAGTAGAAGGGATTAGCTGTGAGTAGAGTGAACAGCACAGAGGCTTTTCTGATGTGATATTTCACTAGTTTTTTGGAGGATGAATTCAGATATTTCAGACTAATTTGATGAGAGACACTGGAAACAGGAACTTGAACAAAGATCTTAGATTTTGCAATGTCATTCTATGCTCAGTGAAATGGTTTTTTTCAGAGGGATTTTTTCTTAAATTCTACCTATGTGATAAGATTTTATTTGTATTTTATGAAATAATGGTTGTTATAAGCCCAAAATTGTCCTATCAGACATAGTAGCTATGAATCTAATGGCACATTAAGAAAAAAAAAACACTAAATGAGGCCTGAAAAACCTCTTCTAATTCTTGAAATTTTCTACTATATGAAAACATTGTTAGTTTGTAACTTATTCTAATGAGCAATGTACTTTTATCCAGAGGCTCACTAATTCTAGCTCATGGGACAAGAGAGACTTTGATTTGTGCCCATTCCAAACCTTACCAGAGTGATACAAGTTCGGTATTTATAGTTAAATATGCTCTACTTATACCCAGGTAGATCAGAATAGAAGAGTGAATAGAGAAATAGCCTTTATAAATGAGCATAGAGTCTCCTCTCTGATTCTTTGTCAGCTTTGCCTTTTCCATTTAGTCATACATTGCTCCTATTTAACATCTTTTTGTGTTACCCGTCTCCCTCCCAATTATTTAAAAATATTGACACACACTCTTTAGTCTAACTTTAGTTTTTCTATTTTATCTCTTTCATATTTTCAATTGCGTTTGTCCTATACTTGAAATATCTTCATTCTGGTAGCATAGGTAATTTTCCTTATGTAAAACTGTGTACCAGGGGCTGGGAAGGTGGCTCAGTGGTAGAGTGCTTGCCTTGCATGCATGAGGCCCTGGGTTCGATTCCTCAGCACCACATAAGCAGAAAAAAGCTGGAAGTGGCGCTGTGGCTCAAGTGGTAGAGCACTAGCCTTGAGCTGAAGAGCTGAGGGACAGTGCTCAGGCCCAGAGTTCGGGCCCCACGACTGGCAAAAAAAAAAAAAAATAAAAAAAAAAAAAAAAAAAAAACTGTGTACCAAATTGATCAGGGATTAAAATGCTTTGGGCCCTCCTTTACTTATGTCTATACCTTCTCATTCATTAAATAATGTTATAGAAAATCCACTACTCATATGTAGTTTGGATACTATACCAGTAGTATATAATACTCATTTTGGTCCCTGCCTTAATGAAACTTATGGAGATAGATTGTAATTAGTTATGGAGAGAATGAATACAGGATTAAAGCAGGAAACTTCTCTTACACAATTACAATTGTTTGGGGGGGAGGGGTAGTGCTGCCCTGAGTTTTGCTCAAAGCTGGCACTCTACCACTTGAGTTCACAGCTCTACTTTTGGCTTTTTGGTGGTTAATTGGAGATAAAAGTATCCCAGACATTTCTTTCCTGCTTGGACTGGATTCAAGTCGCGGTCCTCCAATCATAGCATTCTGAATAGCTGAAATTACAGCGTGAACCATCAGTGCCTGTCTCACAATGATAATTTTTATGTTGGCTTAAATTTTTTTCAAATTTTTCTTTTCATAGCTAATTTTTATTCTTTTTTGATCACATAACCTCAATTTTAGGTTAATTTTAATGATTGTGTCCCTATAAGAAATTGGTATGTATTTATTAAAATATTTTACTGGTAAGAACAATTAAAACATGCCTAATTTCTCCTTAAAAGCTATTAAAACTTAAGTTTGATAAGAAATCTATGTCTACTCTCAATAGTAGATACATTATTTTGCAATCAGTTGAATATCCTTTTGTTAATAGGCTTAAGTTTCTTGAGGTAGTGAAGCCATTCTTTGCAATGAAAAATCAAAGTGACAAGTCTTGGTTGCATTATGTAATGCCATTTTTTTGGGGGAAAATCTTTTTCCTTCCCTGGCATCTCAGCCTTTTGCATGACTTGCTTTCAGTACAGTAGTGCTTACTTGTCTGCTATTTGTTTGTCTTCATTTCTACAGCAGTCTTCAGCAGCTTTCAAAATTATAAATGTGACTTTCCTGTGACAGTCTTAAAAAGGCTTAATCAGTGTGGTGCTGGGTATTTTTCCCACCCTTGGGAAATTTTATAAATTTCTTAGTGTTTATTAAACCTTTACCAGTCATGAACTACTTACAAGGTCTATTTAATTCTAGTTGATAATGTTTTGTTTGTATGTAAGTCTCAATGTCACATTTTTATGTTAATAACTAGTCACCACACCAAAAATACATATTTTATTTACACAAATGCCTTTGATATATAATGGCTAAAATATTGTCCTTTGTCATGAATTTCCACTTCATAAATTCAAACTATAATATGTTTCCACTATTGATGTTATGTCTATAGTTCCACAATTCCATATGAAAAAGTATAAAACTGTCATTTTTGCATGTAGAAAGTATTTTTCTCTGCCGCATCTGGTGTAAGTATAAAGTTTTGCGATTGCTTCATTCAAGTGTGTGTCTATTATTTTGGAAAATGTAGTCTGGCAGAATGTGAAAACATGTTATTAAAATGACAGTCCCTGAGTTTGAAAACATGTAGTCACTTAGCTGCAACACTGGTATTTGCAGTAAGCTTTTGTAGCTTTGGACATAGCTTTAGTTTACCAATTGACTTCTCTTGTGCAATTATCTTATCAGAGTATTTTTATTCAAAGAAAGTAACTTCTGAAAAGAAATTTGGAAAATAAGGGAACAGATAGATATATGAACACAATTTTAAATATTTGGCTTTGCATATGAATGAATGTTTCTCTTATTGTTGCTGTACTGTTTTATATGTGTTGATTTCAAATTTAATGCTGTAATTGTTTAAAAAATATATTGTGTACTTTGGACTAATAGTCAAATTTAACAGGTAGAACCAAGTTATAACCTGCCCCGAGTATAAAGTCAAGTTACAGTTTAAGGCATCTTTTCTCCTCATTTAATGTGTGGAATAAGTTTCCTAAGAGAAATTTTCCAGGAGTAAGTTTCCTGGAAAAATTTTCCTAAGTAAAGTTGTAAATATTAGATCATTGTGTACCTTAGAAAGGTGAAAAATTCAGAAAGTCTAGCTTTATATGGTTGGTAAACAAAGATTTCTCCGAACTGCTCTTAATCTATTCTTACAAATTTAAGTTGCCTCTTTTCCCTCTCATGAGATAAAAAAATTTTACCATGGAGTAATCCCACCAGCTTAAGTTTAGCTTTATGCCTTACCTGCAGTTTTGGATTTGGTTCTGTTGGGAAGATTTAGGAAAGACAAATGTATTAAGATTTGTCTTTAAAGGTAACATGTCCAAGTTACTAAAAATAGAATCTCTGTTACCTAAAGTCTAGCAGAGAGAAACCCAGATTGAGTTACTATTAGCATATGCTCTATGATTAATACCATTAATACCACTGATGGTGGAAATGCCCATGTGTGTCCCCAGTGATGGTTTTTGTAACTGTAATTCTTTTGTTCCCTCACTATAAATACCAGGTATTTAGGAATTAGGTTTACTTTAGCATTTCAAAATTCAAGCAGTAGTCTTGTAGTATAGTTTGAAGTATCTCATTTTCAGCATCCTGGAAATTCTGAAGCATTTTGTAATTTTAACACCTTTACATAGGAATCCTGACCTTGTATTCATTAGTAGAGAAATACTATGATACTGTTATGGGCTTAGTCTTAAATACACATACTCTCCCTTGTTTGCCCTATATGATCATATTTGTTGAGGCAGTTTAAATGACCCCTAGAAAAAAGGAACATGTAAAAACTACTTTTTGAAAAGCTTTTACAATGTTCCATCAAAACCTGTTGTTCAGAGTAAAATAAACTTTATAGGAAAGTAAAGTAGTGTCAGTCTTATAGATGAGTGAGATAATTTTATAGAGTTGTATTTCTATTGCATTAAAATGTAACTCATTTTTGGAAATTTGGGTTGTTAATTTCTTAGTGTTATGCGTGTATTAAAAAAATTCATGTCACTGTAAATTTTCTTGTGCTTTCCTGCTATTTAGATGCCCAGCCTACAGAATCTGAGAAGGAAATTTATAATCAGGTGAATGTAGTATTAAAAGATGCAGAAGGCATCTTGGAAGACTTACAATCATACAGAGGAGCTGGCCATGAAATACGAGAGGTAAAAGCCACCTTCTTGCTGTCTAGTAAATAAAATTTTCTGTCTCACTTGTATTTGTTTTCTAGACTTTAGACTATGCATATGATGAAATACTATTCATATTTCATATGAAATACTACATTTGAAGGAAGACCATTTGGCCTTACTTTTCAGAAGTGACTGCAACGATATGTGAGGGTAAAGGAAAACAGTACTTATTAATACATGTTAAAGCTTTAAAAACATTTTTAAATTTTAATTTATTTGTTTTGTTGGTCCTGGGGCTTGAACTCAGGGCCTGGGCACTATCCCTGAGCTTCTTTGTGCTCAAGGCTAACATTTACCACCTGAGCCACAAAAGCTTTTGTGTTCAAGATTTTTTTTTTTTTCTTTTTGTGTTGGTCCTAGGGCTTAAACTCAGGGCCTGGTCTCTGTCCCTGAGCTGCTTTTGTTGAAGGGTAGAGCTCTACCCCTTGAGCTACAGCTCTACTTCTGGATTTTTTTGGGTAGTTTATTATAGTTAAGAGTTTCACCGACTTTCCTGCTCAGGCTGGATTTGAACCATGATCCTCAGATCTTAGCCTCCTGAGTAAGTAGGATTATAGGCGTGAGACACTGGTAGCAGGTAATTTTTATTTTTTTTGAGGAACCTCTATGCTGTGTTCCAAATTGGTTGCAGCATTTTACGTTCCCACCATGTGCCAGAGTTCAACTGCTTTACGTCTTTCCCAGCAATTACTGTCTTTTTTTTTTTTTTTGGATAATAGCCATCCCAGGAACTGTGGCATATCTCAATGCAGTTTTCCTCCCCCCCCCCACATTTTTATTAGCATTATTAGTGTTCAAGTGGGTGTCATTTTGACATGTCTATGTTTGCATACAATGTACCAGTCACTCCCTGTCTTCCTTCTCTCTTCCAAACCAATTTAAAGCTTAATTACTTTGATTATACTAGTCATATTTGAAATGAAATTTGTGTGTTCCTGGGATACTCATCTTGCTTTGCTTTGCTTTTCCTAAGCTTTCTAGGAGCCCCAGGTGGTGAGGTCACCGCCTTCAGCCTCCTCCTTACTTCCTTTCTTTAATGCCTGATGCCAAGTAGAGTGTAGTGTGCCCTTCAGCTTTCCTCTCCCAACCTCTGAACTTAGCCAGATTTCTAGTCCTTTCCATTTTCATTCCTTCTATTTTTCACAGTGTGCTTACATCCCTGCTTCTCTACCAGACCAACTTCATTACCTTTGTTCTGCATCCTGTTTTGGAGATTACCTTTTCCTTTATCCCTTCTCATAATTACATCTTCAATCTCTTCCTACACCCCTTACCCCCCACACCCCTGCCCCCTTGTACTGATTTCTTCCTCCCAAAGAAGCTATGTAGCTTCTGGACTTGAAAATCCTTTTCTTATTCCCACATTTCTTTTTTGGTGGGGAAGGCTACTGGGGGCTGAATTTAAAGTCTCCAGTTTGCGAGAGAAACACTACCACTTGATCTACACCCTATGTCTTTTGTTTTTAGTTGGATTTTTAGATAGAATCTCACTCTCTGAAAAAGCCTTTATCATGGAGGGCCTCAGAACCACCATCCTACCGTCCCAGCCTCTTTAATAGCTGGGATTACAGGCTTTTGTATTACCATGCTTGGCCCCCTCACTTTATTTTCCATTTTGCTTGTGCTGTTCTGGATAACAAACAGTGCAGAGGTCATCAAGTATGGATCTTTTAGGTTTATAGTCCCTTTCCAGCTTGAGTTCTCTTCTGACATTTGGTGAGGTTAAAAAAAACAAAACAACAGAAAATGACAGTGAATTATTGAGCAGGTGTTCATGTAAGGATGAATGGGAGAGTTTTTAGTTGAGATTAGCATCTGTCCATATACTTTACTGAGGGAAATTATAAATTCATTTTTACCACTATACTGTACTGTGCTGTACTACACTGGATATTCCCTGCATGTCTTAAAATGCTTACTTCCTTTGTTTTTGTTTGGAGTTTTCATTTTTCATTTCCTGTTGAATGCCTAGCCTCTCCTCAGATGTCTGCAATTTCCCCTTCCTCTCCTCTCCTCTCCTCTCCTCTCCTCTCCTCTCCTCTCC
>NW_012267298.1:3733880-3817059 GCF_000151885.1 Dipodomys ordii | reverse complement strand
CCCTCCCCTCCCCTTTCTACTTTACCCTCTCCTCCTCCCACCTCCTTTCCCCCCCTCTCCTCCCTTCCTCCCACCTCCTGTCTTCCCCTCCCTTCTCTTCCTTTCTTTTTTGCTGGTCTTGGGACTTGAATTTTGGTCCTGAGCTCTGTCTCTGAGCTTTCCCCGCCCCCCCTTCCTCAAGGCTAGCATTCTACCTCTTGAGCCATAGTGCCATTTCCAGTTTTCTGAGTAGTTTATTGGAGATAAAGAGTTTCATGGTCTTTCCTGCCCCAGCTTGCTTCAAACCAAGATGTTCAGATCTCAGCTTTTTGCATAGCTAGGATTATAATTGTGAGCCACAGGTGCCCAACTTCAAAGTGTTGTTTTTTTTTAAAGATGTGTATACACACACACATCAAAGTGAAGAGAAAAAAGAAAGAACTAATAGATTCATTTTGCTAGGCCCTGAGACCTATTACAAAGGTGCCATCATTATAAACTATTTGATAAAGGAATTAAAGATGAGTCATAGGTAAATAAAAGAAGGTATATAAGTTCAAACATTCAAACTGCAATTTATTCTATATCTATTTCTTGCTGGGTGTCAGATGTTTAAACTATTCTAGGACCTGAAGAAATTTTGATTTGGAAATGTATATATTGATGTGTAAATAACACAGCTAGAAAAGTTTTTAAATACAAGAAAAAAATCTCAAAAGGACATACAACTAAAAGCTGAGTATATTTAAATATATATTTAAAGAATTGTCATAGATTGATTATAATATTTTTAATACATAGTAAAACAACCAATAAGTAATAAATCATACCCAAGAAATTTGATTGGTTTATGGAGAAAAAAATACTCTCAGTTAGTGCAAATGCTACTGTTAGCTGGTGGTCTTTTTGGAGGTCAGTATACCTAGTTACAGAGAATAAGGACTCTACAATGACTATATTCTTGTGTTGTGGAAATTGTGTTCTAAGCAACTATAATTCAAGAGGAAGTGTGAAGGTATAAATCTTTTCTAGCTCCCTATTCACTGTAGCAAAAAATGAGAAAGCAACTTAGTTGCTGTGAATGTAGAAGTTAAATAATACATGTAAACAGTTCCTAATATAAACTGTTTCCTACTGATAAGCTAATAATGCAGAATTAAATATATACTAAATAATATTTTTGAATACAGTAAGATAGGATGGAAGACATAACCTATAAAATATACAAACATACATACATATATACACACACACACAGACACACACACACACACATATACACACACACACATACATAAAATACTCTTAACAAACTTCAAAGGAGGGAAATAACTTTCTATTAATGTTAGGGTATGTCCTTAATAGTTTGACTAGTGTTAAAATGCTCCATGATAACCTCACCATTGACACTTACTAAATGTCCTTTTGCATGTTGGAAATAATTGAGTGTTGATCAAAATCCTTACCCAATAGCCACGAAACAGGCACCAAAAGTTTGAGGAGAACCATGGTTATGACACATCCCTAGTGTTGTACATCCAGGCAAAACAGAGCCAGGGAAATAGGGAGCCCTACTCACAAGAGTGAATGTTGGCTGCAGTGTTTTTACATTGTGAGAATGCATTGACTTTTATTTAGCACGTCTAAAATCCTTCAGGAAAACTTGGATGGACTGATTAAGAGATGAAAATAAAATTTTAATTTTTATCTTTATTTCCTGCAAACAGTTAAAGAAATTTATACTAATTATAAAATATTGTGTTTGGGCTTGAGGATCTGAAGATTTTTTTCAGGTGTATCAGCAACTAAAATATTCATAATAATATGATATGAAATTAGGATTACTATAAATTGTGATGTTTGATTTTCAGCATCACAATGTATCGACCTAAGATTGAGTTCATATTGTATTTAAGCATCATTCAAAAATTTTTTATAAAGTCAGCTGCTCTGGTTGGCTCATGCCTCTGATCCTAACTACTCAGGAGGCTGAGATCTGAGGATTATGGTTAGAGGCTAACCCCAACAAGAAAGTCCGTAATACTCATCTCCAGTTAACCACCATAAAGGCTATAAGTGAAGATACGGCTCAAGTGATAGAGTGCTAGCCTTGAGCCAGAAAGCTCAGGGACAGTAGCCAGGCCCTGAGTTGAAGCTTTAGGACCGACACAAAAAAAAAGAAAAAAGAATAACAGTAAAGAAGTTTATTGAAAACTATCAAGAAAATTTGATGATACATTCCCATAATCCTACCACTGGGGAGCCTGAAGGAGGAGAATTGTAAGTTCTAGGCCAATCTGAGCTAATGGCAAGGTTCTGTCTTCAAAAGAAAAAGAAAAGAAGTTTACTCATACTTAAAAATTTGAAAATTCCTAAAAGTGAATAAATTGCTTAAGCAATTGTAAAGTTAATTTACTCACAGCGTCCTTTAAAAATCTATCTGGGTTCAGTTTTACTTTGCTCTCTCGGCTTTTGTTTTTATTCAAAAAGAATCACAGTACGAAAAGCTAGGCATGCTAATACTTGCTCGTGTTTATATGTAAGCCCTTTGTTAATTGAATTTCAGCTTTCCAATGATATGGTTAGGTTGAAGTTGTTAGAGAAAGTAAAACAGGTTATTCAAAAAAAGCATTAAGTTCTATAAAGGATTAAGAAAGCATCTGTAGGCAAAAGGGTTTATTTGTAAATAACCCCTTATAGTCAGAAAAGATTGCCTATGGTCTAAAAGACGGAGTGTATACAAAGGCATGTTTATATTAGGGTTTCTAGCTTCTGCTTGTTTCAGATTTTAAACTAGTTGTTCATCTTATTCAGGAAAACCCAAGGAAACTTAAAATCCAGAATAGAATTTAGTTATATGCAGTGGTTGTATGTGACAATTTCTGAATCACATTTTTTCAGGTTAATTTAAGTTTATTAAATATTTGCCAGGTTTCTAAGAGCTTTATAGATTATTTTTTAACCTGTTCCCAGAGTTGGCATATTACCTTGTTTGGCTTCTTTTTTTGAAGAAATGCTGAGTGTATTTACTGTCTGTGATTTTTGGAACCAATATAAAATGTATTTTTGCAGATCAAAAAGACACCATGGTGTAATATAGTTAACAAACACACTTTGTAGAGTTTGAAGTATTTGTGAGTTGTGAAGGTCGTCCCTTGGCATTCCTGAGTCCACTACGGCATATTTTACACATTCTACTAGAGTTTCTGACATTGGCTAAAGCCTTTATTTTAGTGTAAAATGACACTGTGGTGATTTTTTTGTTTTCGTCTTAAACCTTTTTATTTTTTGGATTTAAAGGCAATTCAGCATCCAGCAGATGAGAAGTTGCAAGAGAAGGCATGGGGTGCAGTTGTTCCATTAGTAGGCAAATTAAAGAAATTTTATGAATTTTCTCAGAGGTTAGGTAAGTGGGAAGTTTTATAATTATGACTTAATGGTGACAACATGTATATTAGAGTCAGAGGCTTTCCAGAGTATTTTACGTTCACAATACAAATAGTGAATTTGATAGAGTATGTCTTCTATACTTAAATCAGGTTCTAAGACCACATTGTAATCTACTGATCATTATCCCAAGGCTTTGGATTACTTAGACTGATTTCCTCAACAAATTATATTTTCAATAGAAAATGTCTAAAGGATATTAGTATAAGAAACCACATGGTAGAATTTGTCTCTTAAGTGCAGAAGTCCATTCCTATATGATTTCTTAGACAAAATTTAAATAAACAAGCCAAGGGCCTTTAGACAGACTGTTGGGGAGTCCTGTGTCTTGAGTGTTGGCAGTCGAACCCAGGGCTTTTTTGCACATAGTAGGCAAGCACTCTGTCATTCAACTTACATGCACAGAGTAGTTAGAAGTTTTGGAATTCTCTCTTACTTATTACAAACAAATGTTGCTTTATTTTCCTAAGCATAAAAATTAGTTCTTTTATAGTGTTTGTCTTTTGATGAAGTATCTTGGTTGTCTGGTTTTGCAGTTCTCTTTAACTTGTCAGCAAAGGTCAGTTATCTTGACTGTTGTGTATTTAGATTCTTGTGCTGTTGGTTTCTAGCTGCATTTGAAGTTAACATTCTCTAGATGGCTCAGCTTCTGCTAAAACAACATATTTCAATGGAAGAAGAGTAACTGGAGAATAGACTAAACTGGTTGGACTTAAATACCTTCCTATCTTTTAACTGTTGGAATGAATTAGTCTAACGAAGTATGTCTCGTCAGGAGTGCTGTGCTGTTCCATTCCACCAGAGGGGTATGGTAACAAGATACAGCAAAACACTACCAATTTTCCTGTTGTCATTGGGAGCCTTGAAACTTCCAGATTGTAAAGTTATGAGTAAACTTTATCTCTTGGTCAATAACCTGGTTAATAATGTTTATTGTTTTACTTGTTAACAGGATACACATTTCTTTACTTCACATGAGAGAGACTTAGTGTTTGTTGAGTTAGTGATTTAAGAATGGATAAGCAAATCTGATAGATCAGAATATTATGTATGGATTCAAGAGCATTAATGATAAATAGATGTGAGGCTTTGGAGATATAATGGCTCATGCTTGCTACAGATTATCTCTGTGGTCTTGATCACTTTACTTACTGTTCTGAGTTTGAATATTGTATCCAGACTTATAGTCTTTTTTTCCTCTGTGTAAGAAGGCTCTGTGTGGGCAGTGTCTTTGTTTCCCTGGTACATGACCCAGAGTAAACAGTCGAATTTTCTGATTTCCTGAAAAAAATGACCATATCTGTCACTTGAATTTACTGTGTAGATTAGAAATAATGTTTTCAGAATGTCAAGCTTAGTTCATAACACATAAATATGTAAGAAATACCTGCTGTAGTAGTATTTTGTAAGGTTTCAGAAGGCTAGGTAGAGTGTTGATTTATTTGGTACAAGTGTTTAAGTGGACTTTAGAGTCAAGAACATCTGGCATGGGGCTGGGAAGGTGGCTCAGTGGTAGAGCGCATACCTTGTATGCATGAGGCCCTGGGTTCGATCCCTCAGCACCACATAAGCAGAAAAAAAAAAGCCAGAAGTGGCGCTGTGGCTCAAGTGGTAGAGCGCTAGCCTTGAGCTGAAGAGCTGAGGGACAGCGCCCAGGCCCAGAGTTCAGGCCCATGACCGGACCCCCCCCCCGCCCCCAAAAATAAAAAAAGGACATCTGGCATGTACTAGTTGTTACCTCTTTTGAATTTAGTTTATCTGTAATGCTCAGGTCATACTTGATAGTGAAAGTTAAATAAGAAACGGTGTTACGTGCACAGCTAATATTGGCTCATATGGTCTTCATAAGTAGCTGTTATTTTTTAAGCCAAGGTTGACTCTGAAATTATTTTATCAATTAATATTTATTAATCAGGCATTTGTTCATGTCACATCACTGCCTAACTCTTAGAATCTACCGTTTACTTATTTGTAGCTTACAATTGAAATAGTTCTATTTTTAAGTGAAATATAAGTATTTCCATTTGAACACAGTATTTATTAATCTTGCACTTTAATAGTAGAGTTATTGCAACTTATCTGCCTGAGTAATGTTTTTATTGTGGTTCTGAGATAGGTAGAAAGCTTACTAAATCATATATTTTATTCATCTTAATAGCTAAGAAAAAAGCAGTAAGTAGATAGCATATTCAGAGTATGAAAATTGGTAATTCACTCATAGCCTGAGTATATTTGACTAAGTGGCCTCAATGCCCCTGAAGAAGCTGTCACTAACAGTAAATATAGTTCACTAAACCAAATTTCTCAGTGCATGAAATGATGGAAGCAATTGCATTTACCCTTTAGCCCTGGTGCTTAATTCATAGTTACATTCTACATTGTTAGTGAATCTGCATTTACAATTCATAAATGGAATTAAGAGACCTTAATTTCGGGGGTCCAAAATTATAACGTGTATGGATTATTCATGTTTTAATAAACAAATGCCAGCAAAATACAAGCAACTTACCGTTTTTCTCTTTTTCCTATTAGAAGCGGCCTTACGAGGCCTTCTGGGAGCACTGACCAGTACGCCATATTCCCCTACCCAGCATCTTGAGCGAGAGCAGGCTCTTGCCAAACAGTTTGCAGAGATTCTTCATTTCACACTCCGCTTTGATGAACTCAAGGTGCAATTTTCTGTTGGCCCTAATTGTTAGGAAAATCGTGATTTTCAAGGAGTATTAGCAGGAAAAGCCTATAGACTTTGTGAAAATATGATTAGGTGATGTATCATGGACTTCAATAAAAATGGAAAGATTGGGAAAGATGGCAGGCACATCTTTGACATATGGCAAATAGCAAATCACCCAATATGTAGTATTTATTTTTAAAATCACTGAAACAGATATTGAGCTTTTTTTGGAATATTCTTTTCTATTCAGGTGTTTTATGATTCCCCGTCCTTTACCACTTTCTCCTCTTTTCTCTTTCTTATTCTCTCATTGTTTGATGCTCTGGCACGGTAATGAATTATGAGACCTTGGGCGATCTCAATTTCAGGACCTTGGGTACCTTTGCTATAAAATGTATGCGCTGGATTTCCTAACTGACCTCTCATGAATATATCCCAGACAACTGTTACACATTATGTATTAATACTTTGGGCAAAAATGATTTATTTATAAAAAATCTTAACATACTTGAGGATTGCCCCATTGACCACATGTATATTTATTAAAAACAAATGCCTCCACATTCCTGCCTGGATTTGTTTGATAATCTTGATTTTCTGTTTTTGATAAATGAGCTATTTCGTATGTGTCCTGAAATTATTGTAAAGAAGAAGGAAGAATACTGCCCACAACTGAAAAACAATCTGTGTAGTTTAGTAAGGACTTGAGTTCAGCGTTGTAGGCCTTCATGGGTGATAGGAGTTTAGTTCTTAAAACAATACTGCAGAATCCAAAATGTTCCTTACTAAGAGAAACTAGTAGGCTTTTCATTGAATTTTTTACATTAGCAATTGGTATATAAAATTCTTTTCTAAATGCCTTCTTTAGATGACAAATCCTGCCATACAGAATGATTTCAGCTACTACAGAAGAACTTTGAGTCGTATGAGGATTAATAATGTTCCAGTAAGTTAATGCTCTGTATTACTTGGTGGTAAGGCTAATTTGAGTCAATATGTTCCTTCCTTTCCTGCTTTCATTTCCCCCCCATTTATTCAGATGTTAAAGTTAGTGTTACAGGTAATAATTATAGACAGCGACAGCTGTGGGACAGGAGCACAAACTGTAGTAAACTAGGAGGGTGTTTGTCTGTTTTCCTTTTCGGTCTTTAATTACCATGATTACTGTAATAAAATTGCTTTTTGTCTGTGCAACATTACATATTGTAACTTACTTGGTGTTCTCTCATTTTCACTATACAGAATTTTTTGAACAGTGATTAATGATGAAGGGTTTTTTTGGTCTCCACAGTCTTTGTTTTGTTTTGTGGTTTTTCTTGGTTGGTCATGGGGTCTGAACTCTGGACCTGGGTGCTGTCCTTCAGCTCAAGGCTAGCGCTCTACCACTTGAGCCACAGCGCCACTCCCGGCTTTTTTCTTTTTGCTTATGTGGTGCTGAGGAATCGAACCGAGGGCCTCATGCATGTAAGGCAAGTGCTCTACCACTGAGCCACCTTCCCAGCCTCAAATAAGATAATTTTTTTTTTTTTGGTCATGGGGCTTGAACTCTGGGACAGTGCCACTTCCTGGTCCCCACATTCTTAGAACCAATAAATTCTGGAAAGAAAGTGACTCAGAATAAGATAAAGTATAGTGTTGGCAAGAAGGAAGATGAAGGGCATGGATTGTTAGTACATCTATGTTTGTCATCCTCTTCTTACGCTTTTTAGTACATTTTCCTACCTCTGAGGAATTAAATGCTATAAGTAAACCTTAGATATGAAGAAAATAGTGTTTTCTCTGTGTGGTTTGAGGGCCTGCATTGTATTAACTAGTGCGAAAAATAGAGAAACCTAAAAAATCAACCAAGCTCCAAATAAATAGTTTATTAGAGAAATACTTGAACTTTCAAAGAAGTGATAAGTAGCAACAGATTTTAAAAATTCCCAAGAAACCATTTACTTATTTATTTAAAAAATACTTATGAAGTGAATGTGCTACAGGCACAGGATTGGAGATAAAAGATTTCTATGAAATAGATTATTTACATCAGTTTGGTTTTATTTAGACCAGTTCTAAACTTAAAATAGAACACCTAGTCTTGTACTATGTAGTCATTTTTACCATCACTCTGAGGCCAAGGACATTAAGGATATCTTTGTACTATTCTTCATCCTTCACAGTTAAAGGTAGAGCCAATGGTCTTCAAGTAAAGTTTCTCTCACAGTTTTGTCCAGTGTTCCTTTTCCTCTCTCACTGTTTCTATTTCAGCAAAGAGCCCAATTCCCAATCCCTCTGGCCATTGAAGCAGCATCACTTATTTTCTAACTACTATCAGGATCTGTTTTCTTTAGAAATAGGACATACTGTTCCTATCTTACAACATTAAATTTGGAAAGAAAAATAGGAATGTAAGCTAGCATATAAGGTGCTCTACTATCTGACTCCAGCTTCTACTTAAGCTGATGGCCCTTACTGCACTGAAAATGCTGAAATGTACTAAGTTTTTTGAAAGAGACTCTCCTCCCTCCCACCTCACCAGGTAGGAATACCTGTCATCATCGCCTATGCCAATCTAATTCTTCCATAGTCCTCCTAGTGTCTTCCAATCTAGCTTAATAATATTTTCCTTATTCCCTTTTTTCTGCCATTATCTGTTAACATTTTATTGCAATATTATGTGGATACTTATGTGTTCATCATGAGGGACAAGTAGTTTCAGAAGCATCTTCCTGTTCTAACCATTTTTTATACAGTGAGAGTCCCTCAAGATTTTTTTTTTTTTTTTTAAATTTTGTCGGTCATGGGGCTTGAACTCTGGGCTTGGGCGGTGTCCTTGCACTCTTCAGCTCAAGGCGAGTGCTCTACCGCTTGAGCCACAGCGCCACTTCTGGTTTTCTAGTGAGTGGTTTGTTGGAGATAAAAGTCTCAAGACTTTCCTGCCCGGGCTGGCTTTGAACCTCGATCCTCAGATCTCAGATCTCAGCCTCCTGAGTAGCTAGGATGACAGGCGTGAGCCACCAGCACCCAGCAAGATTTTAATTCCCTAATACAATTTGAATATTTCCATGTGAATCTAATTTTAAAAATTGCTTTTTGTCATTTGCAAGCTTGTTTTTAAGGAATATTTTAGTATTATGTGCATATAAAGGGTCTGTTTAAGGGTATTTTCTAGATGAATAAACATTAGTGTGGTAGGCTCTTTCTCTATCTTGGTCCTTTTGTAGATGTTTCCACATTTAATAATTCATGGGCTAACAGCATATGCTTTTACTTTCTGCACAGGCAGAAGGAGAAAATGAAGTAAATAATGAGTTGGCAAATCGAATGTCTTTGTTTTATGCTGAGGCAACCCCAATGCTGAAAACTTTAAGTGATGCTACAACAAAATTTGTGTCAGAGGTAAGTATTACTTAGGAAGTGATTCTTTGCATGGGTACTCTTCCACTGCTGAGTCCAGCACATCTGTCTTTATATATCATATCCAAACTGAATATTGGTTTTTCTCCAAGACTCCTATGTGTGCATCTGTTCACCTGTTTGCTGTCTCTCCCTGAGGTACTGTCAGTGACATAGTGATGAAGTGACCTAACTGAACCCCTTGATTGTCTTTTCCATCTTGCCTTTTTCTCCAGTCCTTTGCAATGCCACTGTACAAGCAAGAAACTTAGAGGTTATCATTTTAAAGTCTGTCTTCACTCCCTAAATCTACTCTATTGAAGTCTCATTGACTCCCTCTGATAGGGACCATGGATCTGAACAGTTAACGCCTTTTGCTGCCTATGGAGATATGACCACTTTTTCTGGGTATTTGTGTCCCCGGTGGCTCTTACGCTCTTGCTCCACTGTGGCTTTCTCTCCATGGAGCAGCCACGTAGTCTTAAGACACAGTTAAGTTCTATCTTCTGTTTAAAAAGTTTTTAGCAGTTTTCCAGTACCCTTAGGGGAAATCCAAACCGAGGCAGCATACCTGTGACCTGTATCTGCATGATGGTGCTCTCTCTGAAGCTGGTGGTTTTACATAGCTTTATCTCCAGAGCTTGCTTAGAACAAAGCCTAAATCTAGGGCATATTTGGGAAATAAGAAGAGACAGATTATAAAGTTGTAATTTTTTGTTTAAATTATTCTAAAATAATTTTCCCTTTTTTGTTCTCCATATACTTGCAGAATAAAAATTTACCAATAGAAAATACCACAGACTGTTTGAGCACCATGGCTAGTGTGTGTCGAGTCATGCTGGAAACACCGTGAGTATTTGCTGATCTTTTTCACCTCACAGTACTGGTGAGATAATATTACAAAAGCATACCCGGCTATGAACATGTCTCAGTATCAGAAAAGTGGAGTCAGCTCATTAAAACCTTGATGTGCTTCATCCATCCACATGTTTTTGCCCTCCAGGGAATACAGAAGCAGATTTACAAATGAAGAGACAGTGTCATTCTGCTTGAGGGTAATGGTGGGTGTCATCATACTCTATGATCATGTACACCCCGTGGGAGCATTTGCCAAAACGTCTAAAATTGATGTAAGTTACATGTTTTACATAATTCCAAACCATTTTCTTCACATGAAAATCAGTAGGCTTTTGTTTTAGTCAAAGACCTAGTAGGCTGAATTCTCAAGAACTCTGATCTGTATCATCTGTGATAGTGGGAGATTTTCATCTTCTTTGCTGTCTTGTTAATGGTAGTTAGTGTATGGGCGGAGTTAAGTAATAGAGGGATAACTGTACTGTCTGTAGACCACCTCATTGTGAGCACCTTCTATTTCTGCATGCTTGGCAATGTAAATAAATGAAATAAAATGTCTATTTCTTTAATTCCTTTGGCCAGTGCCACTTCAAAGAAAAGGTTTATTCTAAAGTTACTTACAAAATATCAGTACTAGTCTTCCATATTTCCTCTGCCCTACTAACTCATAGTAATTTGGGACTATAACCAGATTTTTACTTGTCTCTCTGGAAGTTTCTACTAGAAATGATGTAGCTTTCTGGATTTCCTATTTTGTAGTTTGTCTCATCGTCCTCTCACTTTTAACATTTCAGATTCGAATTCGTTTTTGATGAGAACTGTCTTCCAGTTCTCCTTCATGCTTGTAGCACTTTGGCATTTTACACAATCAGTAAGATTTCTCTAGTAATAGAAATGATCCCTGAAAGTGTAGTCCTCAGCATTTTGCATCTCAATTACAGATTTCTTGCCAGTCTGTGCTTTCATGAGCATGTGTGTTACACAAAAAGAACAGTTAACACTTACTATATTATTATCTTGTTCTCCAGGGTTCCTGTGGCAATGCTAGGGTGTTGATACTACCACTACCTTTCACTAGCAGAACATCTGCATCGTGGAAAATTGAGTGTTAGAATTACGAGTGGTCCCATGGGAGGTTTAACCCATGTGTCTCTGGCTTCCAGAGCCTGTGTTCTTTCTGCTCTGCTGTGCTTTCTCACAGTAACCTACCCTCATTCTTCCCTTTTTCTGACACATGGACTGCTGCCTCCCCAGATAATTATCCTGGCCTTCCATGTTCCCTTTTACTTCTCAAACCCCTTTTTCTCCATCAGTGGGGATATACTTTTGGTTGACTGATTCTCCAAAAGTTTGACTTAACTAATACACTGAAACTAATAGCACTTGGTAGGTTTGTGTTTCTTTTTTAAATTTCCCTCATGTAAGAATGAATAATTTGACAATTGAAGTATATAATATCCCAAATTCTGTAATGTGGTTCAGATTTAAGATTTCCTATTTTGAAAACGAATATTTAGACATGGCTTAAGTGGTAGAGTGTTTGCCTAGCAAGGGTAGGGCCTCAAGGTCAAACCTTGTACTGTCCCCCATCCCAAAAAAAGGAAAAGAAAATAAACATAAAAGCAAGTATTTTACTTTTTCTGTTTTCTTTTCTCCTTAGATGAAAGGTTGTATCAAAGTTCTTAAGGACCAGCCTCCTAATAGTGTAGAAGGTCTTCTAAATGCTCTCAGGTGTGTATCTGCACAAGTACTTACATATAAAAGAAATAGGTAAGGAAAGACATGGTGTGTATGTGTGAAGAAAATGTTTCAAAATGTGGCAGCACCCAAGAATAAGAAGATAGATGTTCGAGCTGAATTGGGAAGGTTTCAGCTTGCTCACATAAAGGTAATACGGCTTTCAGTTAGTTGCTATAGTGTTTTATAGTGAGGATATGAGAACAGCAACTTTTATCTTTCCTTTTTTAAAATTTAGGATTAGCATATACACTATGAACATGAAGTTTTGTTTTTGATCCAAGATTTTGGCTTTCTTTTTGTCCCTTTGAAGCAAGGATTGCTTATACTTTGTCTTTGGAAAACAAACAGGTACTGATTGTAAGTAGAATTCAGAAAACGCTGGAGAGTTTAAAGAAAAAAAACGGAAGTAATCTCACTCTATTGAGATAAGTGACTATTAATATTTTGATGTCCAGCCTGCTAGAAGTTTCTCTTTACACATATAGATAGCTGTGGCTCTTTATAGTAGTATCTTACAAAAGGTTTCCTAACTTGTACTGTACTGTTACTACATTTCTGTTTATATCAATACCAATCTGTGGCACTTGTGTATTTTATATAATGAAAGTCAGTTGTTCACTCATTATTTGTTTTGTTTTTTCTTTGTTCTTTTTCTTTTTTTTCTTTTTTTGGTTAGTCTTACTTGGTTTAATTACTAAGGCTCCTGAAGATGCTGGAATGTTTTTGAATGAAAGTCTCAGTACTTTGTAATGTCTTGTCACAGAAATTTACTTGGTAGTAAGCATGGTCATGCTTACTTGGTAGTAAGCATGGTCATGACCTGCCAAGGTCATGCTTTCCTGATTGTTTGAGGCTTAAAACACAAAAATGGTATGAGCACAGAAGTATTTGCTTACATAGTGATGCTTATGTCATAAGTGGCACCTTCAAATACTTCATTATGAAAGGTTCTGCATAATCAGTCATCACCTTGATGGAAATCTAAATGATATTAAATGAACTTAGCTTATAGTCTGTTGTAGCCATAAGCTTGGTATTTAGAATTATCTTCTTGTGATTTTTACAGTGCAAACTGTGTTGTCTTTTACCAGTAGGGTATTATCAGACTTTCTCTTTCATTGTTTACTGGACATTCCTTGGGTCTCAATCAGCCAGATTTTTCTTCCAAGTGCTCTTCTTCCCGAAGGGTCAGACTTTCCAAAGCCCGCCTGTGGCAGCAAATGTATTGTTAAGTGTGGAGGTAACTGAACTTCCAGGTTTAGTTCCAGTTTACCTTGAGGGAGATGTTCTCAAAAATTACTTTAGGATCTTATAATATTGTATTGTTCTTTAGTGTTGAAGGATGGTTCTGTCCCTTTTCTTTAATTAAAGCGAAGGAGGGCCTGGGTAGAGGGGGAGGACGGCGTAAACTCTGCTACACTGGAGTCTTTGCTGAGGGAAAGGAAGGAAAAGCACAACCAAGGCAAAGTCACCTGTTGGTTTTAGTATGTTTTTTTCTCCCACATATAGGGTGGTAATTATAAAGTAAAATCTTGCTGTAAAAACAAGTCTTGAGCTGTCTTCGTTCTTAGTGACTCCATGAGGATGCTGCGACTTAACTGCCATTGAGACAAGCAGCAGAAACATAAAGGATGCACAAATGAGTGGCTTTGTAGGTTTCCATACCACTTCTGTGTGTAAACACGAAGCTTTTCACTTCCATTTCATCACCAAATACTACTGTTACTTTGATTCTGTCCCCTGCCCCCAGTTATCCAAAGTATAAAAGTGTAGTTCACAGGTAGAGCGCTTGCCTTGAGCTGAAGAGCTGAGGGACAGCGCCCAGGCCCAGAGTTCAAGCCCCACGACCGACAAAAAAAAAAAAGTGTAGTTCACAGATCAGCTGTTGGGTTGGATTTGCCTTGTGACTGTAAGCTGTTGGGTTGGATTTGCCCTGTGACTGTAACTTGCCCACCTTTGTGATAGAACAGCTATTTTTCTTTTCGGTCTGGTCGTGGGGCCTGAACTCTGGGCCTGGGTGCTGTCCCTCAGCTCTTTAGCTCAAGGCTAGCACTCTACCACTTGAGCCACAGTGCCACTTCCGGCTTTTTTCTTTTTGCTTATATGGTGCTGAGGAATCGAACCCAGGGCCTCATGCATGCAAGGGCAAGTGTTCTACCACTGAGCCCCCTTCCCAGCCCCAGAACAGTTATTTTTCTTGAATGAGAGATAGCTGATTGTTTATGTGGGAGCAAACAGGGTGTGGCATGAGGTATGACAGGCTGTGCAGTGGAGGTGGGAGAGGCAGCTCTTCTGGCTCTTTAACTTCAGCCACACATAATGGGGTGAGAAGATTTGCCCAGCCTCATCCTGTCATCACTATAAAATGCCATGCCGACTGTTTTAATTTCCTAAAAGGAATCTTTTTTTTTTCCCTTTAGGTACACAACAAAACATTTGAATGATGAGACTACCTCCAAGCAAATTAAATCTATGCTGCAATAACAGTTCAGGAGTGAGCACCTGGTGCAGACGGAGGACAGTGCTCTGCAGTGACTGAGAATGCACAGCTTTTTAGTGATTGCAATTACTATCTCATTTATTCTTGCTTTGATTTCTTTCCTCTGTTCCTCCTCCCACTTTTTTAAAAATCATGTTCTTGTTCTTACAACTTCTTTTCTGTGCCAAAATCGGTAAAGTTATACTCTGAAGGGCATCGTCCCTTCACCAGGCCATCTAAGGCAGCTAATTATGCATTGCATTGGGGTCTCTACTGAGAAAAATTCTGTGACTTGAACTAAATATTTTTAAATGTGGATTTTTTTTGAAAACTAATATTTAATATTGCTTCTCCTGCATGGCAAAACTGCCTATTCTGCTATTTAAAATCCCTCAATGACTTTATTTTCTACTGCCGCTTTTTCCATGTGCAGCCAAAATGAAAATGTTTAAATTAACTGTGTTGTACAAATGGTACCCAACACAAACTTTTTTTAAATTAGACTTTTGTTTAAAGTTTTAAGTTTGCATTTTAACTTTTTGGTAAGGATGTATGTTGTGTGTTTAACCTTTATTAACTAACGTTAAAAACTGTGATGTGTGCGTAGAATATTACGTATGCATGTTCATGTTTAAAGAATGGCTGTTGATAAAATAAAAATCAGCTTTCCTTTTTCTAAGTGTGGCTTGGTTTACTGAGGTTTTGTTTTAGGCTTCTGAAGTTTTCCTCGTGTATATTTTTATGGAATGCAAATACACATCACATGTTTTTTCCTTCTAGGGGATAGGTGGGTCTTTTCAGTTGTATATTTCTTCTTTGTCTATGTACATAATTGCCTTTAATACTTTGCTTTGTGTAGTAAGACCAGTGATCGTGTTATGAACTTGACTCCTGATGTATTCTTGTATGGAAGTAGTAATAGAAGGAAAACCACACCCACTTGATTCTCATTCAGGAGTGAAAAGGCGGCAGCAATGTGAAGCAAATGATGTGCAGGAAAAGCTGCCCTTGGCCTCGGAGAAGAGGGAGTGCTTGTGAGACTTCCCAGGGTATAATCTCGCTCCTCATAGAAAACTAAGATGTTTTTAGTTTTAAGATCATAAAAACTAAATCATGAAATCTCAATTTCATGGTTAGGAGAAGCTAACTCAACCATGCCAGTGGTTTAGAGACTGGAGTTACAATTAAAGGGGCTTGCATGAAAGAAAATCACCGAAGCTTCCATCAAGACCTGGATGAATGGTGCCATAGCTGGCACAAGCAGTCCGTCACCATCAAATCCCTGCTCACTTCTCTGGCCTCCTGCTCACTCTCCTACTTCACACTCTGTTCTCCAGCCACGCTCAGTTACTTGCTGTTTACAGATTGTTCCATGTGGTGTCGTCTCATAACTGTGGTCTGGCTAAACCTAAACCTGACTTCTCCTTCTCTCTCATCTCCATCTGACCAACACCACCTCTTAGCTTTCAAGGATCGGCTTTCTGGATAACATTGGTCCTGTCTTCTAAGCGTCTTCTGCAAGTAGTGAGCTGCATAGTGGCCCCCAAAAGATGATAGATTTATCTGGCACATGTAAATATTAGTTCCCTTGGTAAAAGACTTACATAAGAGAAATTAAGGAACTAGAGATGACAAAATCTTGGATGCCAAGTTTTTATAAGAAAAAAGAAGGAAAAACAGACAACAGAGGTCCCAAGAGGATGGAGGCAAAGGCTTGTAATTTTCTATGCCAAGAGTCATCAAAAACTGCTGGGCTATAGCAGCTGCCTCCAGAACAACCAGCCCTGCTGATGTTTCATTCAGACTTTGATCATCTAGGATGCTGACAAATTTCCATTGTTTTAGCCACCTACTTTGTGGTACTTTGTTACAGCACCTCCAAGAATCTAATAGAGCTGTCTTATAAAGCACCCCTGGTGTTTAACTGCACTTTCCTGATGCTAGATACTGAGATTGTGTGAGAACTTGAGTGTAGAGCCAGGTCTTGGTTTTCAGTGTGTCCCAAGGAAGGACCTTGCACAGTACCCAACTCTGAATAGGTGCCAAATGAGTGATTGAGTAGAGTGAATGAATACCAATCCACGCAATTTTACTGAAGTAGATGTAGAAATACTGCCATGACCTATCAAGGTGACACCAGTTCATGCTCTGCATGTTGAAGAGTAAATGGAGAATCTCATCGCTAATTAGAGCCCAGAGGTCAGCACACCAGCCTGTGGGCAATCACCATCATTCGTTTCTATGCAGCCTGTGAACTATAAGAATGATTTTTAAAAGGTTGAAAAAAAATTCAAAAGAAAAAGCAAATGTTTTTTTTAAAAGGTTGAGAAAATATTTTGCAGCATGAAAAAAGTATATGAAATTCAAATTTCAGTGTTCATAAATAAAAGTTTTATTGCACATATCCTTACTTGTTTCTATATTATTTATGGCTACTCTCATTTAGTGGTAGAGTTTAGCTAATGACAGAGACCATATGGCCTACAGTTGTAGACGTATAGTGCTGTGATTGGAGCTAGGCTGCACTTCAGGCCTAATGTTTGCCATTCAAATAGACACCTGCTCTCTGCCAGATCTGACCCAGAACTGCTCCAGTGTCTGCCCTCTCTCTGTGTGAAGGCATGCAGGGTTGAGTACAGGCTCATTCAAAACAAGGGCCAGGGTTAGTGCGCACTGTCTGCCTTGCCTGCTCCAGATGACTTCCTTTTACCACCTTGGGGCTTTTTTTTTTTTTTTTTGAAACATCTCTAGTCAGTTTATCTCTTTTCCAGAATTTCTAGTAAAATAATCTCTTCCAGACCCTGTTTTTTAATTCATACTTTTTGGTGGTACGAGGCATTGAACTTACAGCCCTGTGCTTGCTAGACAGACACTCTACCACTTGAGACATGGGTTCCAGCCCCAGAGGCTGAGATGAGTCATAAAGTTGTGTGGTTGAAGAGTCTCAAGACCCAAGCTTCACCACTTGTCTAGAACTCTGTTTTCCTTTCTTTAGTAAAACAAAGGGTAGAAACAGATAATCTAGTATTGTTGGTCCCACTCTCTAGCATCTGGCTCCTGCGAGCCTCTCAGAGCTTTGCTTTGCTTCTATAAAATGGCGTGGTTGTGGGGCTGGCCCCCGCTGCTGACAAGCAGGCTTCAGACTGCAGTGCCTTGAAGAGGGCATGTCCTGTGTCGGGTTTTCACATGCAGAGCTAACCTTGGTTCCATCTGTGTAATGGCAGGTATCCTGTTCAGGGTGTCCTGCTGTCATCCAGCATGGTCACTCACAGCTGGTGCTCTACCACTTGCATTACACCTGCAAGGCTAGCATTTTCATAAGTTAATTGGAGATAGGGACTCTGGGACTTTTCTTCCCTGGCTGTCTTTGAACTGAAGTCCTCAGCCTCCTGAGGATCAGCCAGAATTATGATAAGAGCCACCAGCGCCTTTTCCACTGATTATTTGGCATTTTAAGTTGCACAAAGCAACCACTATCTGTTACTGTTTTGGGTGGAGGAAGTGGTACTGGGGTTTGAACTTGGCCTTGAACTTCCCCTAGGCAACACTGCTGCTTGAGGCATGTCTTACCAGTTTGCTGGACAACAGCAGAGTCCTAGGGCATGAGGCGCTGAGACTCCCGACCTGAGGCTGTCTCTTGAGTAACAGCCATCACAGAATTGACAGAGTGTTTGTGTGATTTTTATTTAGCACTTGCTTCCCCTGCCTGCTAGATTGCGGTCCAGTAAGAAGCCGGGTCATCTGCTGTACTGATTAGTACCACTCTTGAGTTCTCTGGAGTTCAGGTGGCCTGAGAGTTTAACAGGGTAGACAAGGGTCCATCTTGTTAAAACGTGCCAGCCAAGACAGGAAGGAAGGAACGCAAGTGTTGGCAGGGAGGAGTCTGGGAAAGTGGCTCACAGCATGGAGAGCGCTGTACCAGAGGCACTGGAGGCTGGTGGGGCTAGGCGGACAGGAGGTCGGGTCAGATCACAGCCTTCTTCCCTAGGTGGAGATGGACCAGCTGTCTAAGGCATTAGAGCTCGGCCAAGGAGGAACGTAATCGTCCCAGAACAGATTGTGGAAAGACAAATGGAGACCAGTTAAGCAGTTGTCATGGAGGCAGGAGGTGACCACAAGTGGTTGCCATGGCTGCGGTGAGATGTATTGTGAAGGCAGGACCTACACGCTTCCCGCCCGCTGATTGGAGGTGGGCAGAGTCTAGGCCTAGCTCTGGCCTGAGCTCCTGGGCAGGTGGAAGGTGATGGGAAGCCAGGATGAGGCAGCTTCCCAAGGCTGGGAGGTTACCAGGATCAGAGGTGCCCCCCCACACCAGTGGAGCGCTTCTGCCCTTCGGGGCATCGGTGGGTCTGGTGTGGGAGGATTTCTCCAGTGAGCCCTTGCCAGGCCAGGAGAGAGGGGCACGGAGGACGAGCAGCCGGGATGCCAGTGCAGGGGAAGGTACCGGTGTGCTGGCTGTAGCCCCCTTCCTGGGATGACTGCGTTCCCCAGGCCCCTTCCTACTGTCACTCCTCCCACTGGCAAGAGCTGCGGGCTGTGCCTGCCTGAGAGCGTGGACAGGCAGAGGAGGCGCCTGTGCACCCCATTCAAACACATGGAGGTAAGATTGTTCCTGTTCTGTAGATCAGAGGCTCGGGAGGGTAGGAGATGCCTAAGGTCACACAGCTGCTAAGAGAGCCAGGGCTCACCCCCTATCTATCGGCTTCTGAGCCTTGTTCCATATTGTATTATTTTCCTCCACCTTAGGTGTTGATGAACTGAGAATGAGGTTGACTTATTAGTGTATTTTTTGTTAAAATTATGATCACTTCTAATTTTAGGTAAAAGTTACTTTTAAAAGTTGAACTGAAAAATAGACAACATATGTACTGTACTGGATAAACTTTATTAATATGTTTGCCAAACCACAAGAGAGAACACTGTGTGTGTGTGTGTGTGTGTGTGTGTGTGTGTGTGTGTGTGTGCATGCCAGCGTGCGCCAGTACCATGGCTTGAACTCAGGGTGTTATGCTCTTGCTTGGCTTTCTAACTTACATTGTTACTCCACCATTTAAGCCATGCCTCCAGGCCAACATTTTTGCTGGTTAATTGGAGATGGAATCTTGCAGACTTTATTGCCTGAGCTGTTTTTAAACTATGACCAACAACCCTTCAGGTCTCAGAGCCTCCTGAGTATCTCAGATGACAGACAGAGCCACCCGCACCTCTGGGGAGAAGACTTTCATGGTCACTTTGTGCATTCTCTCACCTCTGCTAAAGGACAGATTCTTGCTGAACTTTAAGAAAGTAGGTCCATCTGAATGAAGAGTTTCAGTGGACAGTAGAATAAGGAGGATGAGGGAAGGGGCTGGCCAGACTCAAGGCCTCCTCACTATAGAAGGATGGTGGTGGGTGCTGGGGATGCTTTAGGGCAACAACCTGACCTTTAAGACATGCGTAAACAACGGCTTCCTTCTGAGCTGCTGGGCGTGGCCCCACTGCACTGCACTCTGAGGTCTCTGAGCCTATGAGCCAGGCACAAAGCAGACCTGATTGACTGGATGCATCACACGAGGAAGACAGCAGAGCGTGGAGCATGTCTGTGTCCTCAAACCCCACAAGGCTGAGCCAGCCGGAAGGTGCTCACGTGCCGTGCAAATGTGGCGGTGCTTCTCTTTCCATGGCCGAGTTCTCCAGGCTGTGGTAAAAAGGGCAAGATTCCCTTGCTGAACACTTTCAGATCCAGGTTTGCAGAGCATGATTTACTGACAGGTGTACCGCCTAGCCCTGATTCCCTGACACGCACACGGCCTGTCACTGATCCCCTGACACGCACACCGCCTAGCACTGATTTCCTGACACGCACACCACCTGTCGCTGATTCACTGACACGCACACCGCCTGTCGCTGATTCACTGACACGCACACCACCTGTCGCTGATTCACTGACACGCACACCACCTGTCGCTGATTCACTGACACACACACACACACCGCCTATCACTGATCCCCTGACCCGAATACCGCCTGTCACTTCTTTCACCAGCAGGTTTACTTAGATATGTCTGTATGCACCTTGTTCTCTGAGGTGTGTGTGTGTGTGTGTGTGTGTGTGTGTAAAACACTGAAAGATGTCCATACTGGTTACTTCTGAGGTATGGAATTAGGGAAATAAAATGTTTGGGATTTGGGCGTAGACCTCTGCGGTAGATGGCAGGCCGATGGTGTCTGATGTTCTGGATTTGATTGTTAGCACTGAAAAAAAAAGTCAGGGAATAGCCTCCTCTTCCACAGCTTAGCATGCTCTTTCCTTAGGCAACACTAGGCCCATTTACTAAAGGCAGTAAATGATTAGCCCCTCCCCCCTTACCTCCGAGGACTCTCCTTTGGGATAGCTATAACCACAGAAGGCATCAAGACCCCCTAAACCTCACAGGTCATACAGGTCACCTGAGAGGGTACTCCTTTGGGCAGGTTATAAAAAATTACCTGAGACATGAGCCTACACTACTTCTCTCTTGTGAGAAGGTCCCTTGCCCTGTCCCTGTACTGGCAATAAATCTTTTCTTTGTTTTTTGTACCTGGAGGTCTGTGTGGTCTTTCTGGCAAAGTCTAATTTACTCTAATAATCATAGGTCCAGCCAGGGGCATGGCCTGGCCTGGTGTCCCTGCAGAGCTTTCCTTCAGGGAGGTAAAGCAGGACAGCCACACAGCAGGGCGGGAGCATCGCAAAGCCAGGAGGAAGCAGATCGGTGAATCTGCAACTTGTGTGAAGGCAGCAGGCGAGGAATCCCTGGGCACCCTGTGCCCTGCCCAGGACAGGTGAAACGGCTCAAATACCCGAGGAGAAAAGAGAGAAATGCTGGAGATAATTGTAGGAGCTGAGAACACAAACTGGGACATTGTGAAGAGGAAGGGAGAAAATGAGTGACGAGAGATCTCTCCAGCAGGAAGAGGAAAGAGAAGTGTCACTGCTTTTGATGCAAGGTCAAAACCTTTGGTTTAGTACATCTTTCCCACTGACCTGTGTGGATGAGACATTAAAGGCAGGAGAGATGGGGTCAGAAAGGGACAGAGTAGACATGGCTTCGGGGAGGAAAGGGGTAACCCGAGAGAGACATAAGCAAGCAGGATAAAGGGCTGTGTAAATAAAGTGTGGTCATCACCCTGCAGCCATGGCTTGAGAGAAGGGGCCTTGCCCAGATGTTCCATTGCCTTTTCTCCCCCAGGCAAGCCAGCCTAATGTTTCCAGGAAGCTAAGGCTCTTGAGGTGTCTCTTCCTCTCATTCTGCTATTTAGGATGTCTCCAGGAAGCCGAATAATGTGATGGTCTAGAGGGCGGAATTCAGAAATTGGAGGCTGGAATGATCCATCTCTTTATGATACATGGCTGAACATTGGATGATCACTTTCGAGGCCTCACCTCAGTCTGGATTGTATCACATGGTTGAGTTTTCACACCGTGGAGAGAAGGATGGGGGTGCGGTAGAAGGTCATGATAATTGAAGGGCTTTGGAAAGGTGGTGTATAGCAAATTCAGAGGTTCTATGGCCAACCCAACTCTCCCATTTTCCCCATCCATTAGGAGTTCAAAGAGGTAAAGTATGTGAGGCCTAGACTTGGGGCTATAGATTTCTTGAGTCCACTTCCACCTCATATTTAGGATGATGCTACCAAGAGCACCCAAATGGTTATGAACAGGTGTTCTTGTTCATAATGCTAACAACAGTAGTTCGTCACTGTCATGTAATTCACTGGTGATTTCTGTGTCTGTAGGTGATAACTGGAGGCTAGACTTCAGGCTCTCTACCTTCTCCAGCAAGTGAAGTGTACTATTTGGTTCTGGCCATTGGGCTCAGGACCATAGTTCCCAGAACCTCCTCCTTCCCCCATGCATCTTGGTAGCCCGATCTCCTAAACATAGCACGATGAGCCAAAAGCAGCTGTGGGATCCTCACCGCAGAGTCCCTCTGTCCCCAAGTATAAATAGGATGCCATAGAGGATTGGATGGGTGGCCATGTTTTCCAGGAAACCTGCATGAAATTTGTCCTCGGGCATCAACACCAACCAGAACGTAGAGACAATTTTTCAGTTAGAACAGCCCCAGGATGACAAGCCCTTCCCCGTCAGCATGAGCCCGGCACCTTTTAGCTGCCAACGCACAGTGTCTGTGCAGATGGTGTGTGGGAGTTCTGCTGACATCTGCCAACTTTCCTGAGAGGAGGGAGAGGTGCGTTCCCCTCAACTTCCCAGCGTCCAGAGTGTCTCCCAGGCTCCATTTGCTGTGATGGTCAAGGGGCCAGGAAGTGGGTCTAAGCCTCCTATAAACAACTTAGGCTCCCTGGGCAGAAGCCTTGCCCGGCTCTGGGACTTGCTTTCTTGAAAGGTGTTTATTGTCATCGGAGGTGACTGGACAAGCTGGGTGGAGAAGTTGCCAAGTTAGGAGAAGTGGGGCTCTTTCTGCTGCAGTCCTGCGCCTGGCACCTGCAGCGTTCTCTGGCTAAGTGTGTCAGCTTTCCTCAGTGGTTGCATGAGTCTCTCATTGAAGGAGATCTCTGGCTCGCTGTTTCTTCCTACCCGGTCTCTGCAGGGAGTGCAGTTGAATCCAGCACCTGGTGATCAAATGTTTTCCTTGATATTTCCCTAATGCTCAGTCCGCTTCTTCCTACCCTCGATATCTGGAATACTCTGCCCTTATGCATCTTCTCCCAGTCCTGCCAACTTTCTGGGTAATTCCAGATATAGGTAAAGAAATGTGCTCAGGTCAGAGACTGGCACAAGAACAGCGTTAAGTATTCCAGAGAGGAACAGAATAGAAATGGTCTAGTAAACTAGACTGTGTAGTAAGAGTACTGTTAGCACAGGTAGCTAGGGAGGCAGGAGCTAGAACAAGGTAACTTCCAAGACTGCATTGGAACATGTTGGAGTGCTGAGGAGCTGTGGCGGAGGGGTTCATTGGGCAGGGTACATTGTAGCACAATGAAAACCCACATACCTTAACTCAACTCCTTGTATATAAGGAAGGAACATGCAGACACAATGTTGAAGAAGTCACTGACATTGACATCACAGCAAATGGAGCCTGGGAGACACTCTGGACGCTGGGAAGTTGAGGGGAGCGCACCTCTCCCTCCTCCCAGGAAAGCTGGCAGATGTCAGGTGGCTGAGATCCAAGTGTCCGTAGCAAAAGCCATCTAGACAGAGGTTAAATTCATTAACTACTGGATAACGCTACCAGGGTGCTGAAGACGACTACCTTACCCAGTTCTTGCTTGGTGTCTCGGAAAGTGCATGGTGGTAGGAGGGCCACAGGTTTGAGTATTTATGTTGCTAACAGTGTTTGTTGATCAGATCCAAAAGTTTCTGGCTGAGTTTTGGGGGGTCTTTTAAGTATATAATCATATCATCTCCACTAATAAAACATTTTATAAAGATTGCATTCTAAAGCCCTCCATGGCTCCTAGCCTGGCCAGCATTTGACATGACAATCCTATGTGATTCTTAACGGACCCCACTTCCCATAGCAAAGTTGGGACAAGCACTTTGAGGGTGCCATGGTCCAATGGGGAGAGCAGAGAGGGTCAAACGTGCAAGTGTGCATCTTCCCACACCCAGGAAGTGACCACACAGTCACCAGACCATTTGTGGAAGGCCGCAAGGACCAAGCCTGGGGATGCATGTCACTTAACAACGTCACCTAATGGAATTGGAAAACCCCAATCCTGACGGTGTTCATGTGGTCGGTTTTGACCGGAATCACCAATCTCATGTCTCCGGGTGAGCTTTGCTTTGCTAAGAAATTGCTCTTTCAAGTCTATCTTCCTATTCTTTATGGTTCTTTTGCTGCACTCTTAGGTACTGCACTCCAGAAGCTGGAGCACTGTAATGACTGGTAACGGTGCCTCGGCACTAGGGAGAGTAACCACACCCCTGCCGCCAGTGCTCTCCGGGAGGACTGGGACTGGAGCATGTGCCGAGGCTCAGGGAGGAAGTGAATGAGCTGTCTGTTCGAGACAGTGTGTGGGAGGAGGTGGAGGGATGAGGGAGTTACCGGTGGTGGAGAGTTGAGTGCGACACAGGCAGGTGAACTGGAGAGAAGGGTCAGGCGTTTGGCTCGGTCCTCAGTTACCTTGCTGGAAATCTGTCTCTCTCCCTCACTTCAGTTCTAGAGAGATTTCATTCATTTGATAGAGGAGAAGACTGGGTAAAGACAAGCAGAAATTTACAAAATAAGACTAGTTTCTTCTTGAAAGTAAGGGAGGAGTTCCATGGCCCTTTGGTTTTCTTTCTTTCTTTCTTTCTTTCCTTCTTTCTTTCTTCCTTCCTTCCTTCCTTCCTTCCTTCCTTCCTTCCTTCCTTTCTCTTTTTAGATTAAAGAGCTTTTATTAACTGGTTGTAAAATTTCTTTTTCCCAGTTGTCCCTGACAATACCTCCAATACAGCCCTTATTTTTCTGGTTACTGACCTGAATATGAGAGATCAGTTCGCTTTGTTCCTCCAACATGTGAGATCAGGTTTAGATTCTTCTGGCAAATGGAGAGTGTGTCTTCAGGAAGTCCTCCACTCAGTCCACTGGTTGTTAGTTTAACTTCCTCTTGGCTTTTGTTACTCTGGAGTCCAACATACTCTGAGCATGAGTAAGCTGCTTCACAAAATCGAGCAAGAGGATTCTAGGTATCACCAGCCATAAGCTATTCATGAAGACAAAATAAAACCAGAAATAGACTGGGTGGCCCATCTCCGAATGCTGGAATTCATCTCCATACTCCGTCAGGAAGTACAGAACATCTCCATAGATCTGGCCCAGAGAAACCACGAGCTGTAGAACATAACAAACTGGTTGTTGGCGGAAAAAGGCAATCACTACCCACAGGCTGAGTGGTCCCCACATGCTAGCTGTGATGGTCTCCATACAAATGATAAAGTTGTCCCAAATGATGTAACAGCTGTCTCCCTTGGAATACTCTTTCCAGAGTTGGGATAAAAAGTCTTGGTCTCTAAGAAGAGTCTTGTTGTAGAAACTGAACCACCCCTCAATCACCAAGTGAATGAATGCACATACTGCAAACCAGCACAAGGACAGTTTCCGCCAAGTTCCCAGTGGGGCAACTGAAGTACGATTGGATAACAGCCATGTGGTCAAAACTAGGGCTCCAGAGACAGAGAACAGGCCAGCTAGGATATGCCAGGTGGGAATGTCATTAGGCACAAAGTTGTCAAGCTTCAGGTTCCGAGGCCAGTAGGGATGCAAGGGACTTTTGTTGGTGGTCATGTTTCTATGGGCTGGCTGGCTGAGTAACTTCGAGTGACGATCAGGGAAAAGAAAAAGGGAACAGAAATACCTGAGCAGTGTGGTAGCTGCATCTTTCCTCTCAGGCTTCCGACTCCAGTTTTCCTCTTTGGTTTTCTAAAAAGCCTTAATTTATAAGCCAGTGGCTCATATCTGTAATCCTAGCCACTTAGGAGACTGAGATCTGAGGATCATGGTTTGAAGCCAGCCCAGTAGGGAAAGCTCATGAGAGGGTTATCTCCAATTACCGCCCCCCCCCAAAAAAAAGCGAGAAGTGGAAATGCGGCTCAAGTGGTAGAGTGCTAGTGTTGAGCACAAAAGTTCAGAGATAGCACTCAGACCCTGAGATCAAGCTCACAAAAGAAACTGTTAATTTATAAAATTTGTAAGAACAAAGGAGATTGTAACAATGTTTGACAAGAAATGTACTTATCTTACTCATGTAACTGTAACCCCTCTCTACAGCATCTTTACAATAAAATAAAATTAAAAAAAGTAAGAACTTTCTCCTTGCTTTGAAGAGTATATTCCTTCTTCAGAAACCTGAGAAGACCCGAGAAGACCCTGTATGTATTTCTTTTTTGGGGGGAGGAGGGGTGGGGAGGTCTGGTCGTGGGCCTGAACTCTGGGCCTGGGCGCTGTCCCTCAGCTCTTCAGCTCAAGGCTAGCACTCTATCACTTGAGACACAGCCCCACTTCTGGCTTTTTTTCCTGCTTATGTGGTGCTGAGGAATTGAACCCAGGGCCTCATGCATGCAAGGAAAGCACTCTACCACTGAGCCACCTTCCCAGCCCCCCCCCCCCTATGTCTTTCTGAAGGACCTGGTAGCCATCTACTTGAAATGCAAATGTCACAGAGCACGCTTATCTCTCAGTTCCTTCTGGAGGAGGAGTCTAGCTACCTGGGTACCTGGCTCCACCACTGCAAGATCAATTCCTGTTATAAATACAGAAGTCTTTGTTTTCCTGCAAATAAAGCCAATTAGCTAGCTAATAAATCTAACATGAACTGTATTTGGCAAATGAAGCTTTCAAATTATCTTACTTGAAGACCAATTAGTGTTTATCTTCAAAATATGTGTAGACATCAAAACAGAACCTCTGAGAAACCTCAAAAGTGGGAAACTTTATAAATCTAAGTGAATACAGACAGAAAACCAAAACAGCTCAAGTAAATAATGATATAATTAAAACTTCTAGAAAAACAAGGACAAACCAAACCCCAAATCACTAGATGGAGAGAGAAAGCAAAGATTAGGGAAGAAATTAATGAAATAGAGACTAAAATAATACATTAAAAATAAACAGCAAAAAGAAACAATAAGGAAGTGGCGGTGTGGCTCAAGTGGTAAAGTGCTTGCCTTGAGCACAAGAGCTCAGGGATAGTGTCCAGGCCCAGAGTTCAGTCCCCATCACCTACCAAAAAATAAATAAATAAAATTGACAGACCATTAACAAGATTGACAAAGAGAAGAAGAGATGAGATTGAAATCAATAAAATCATAGATGCCACAGGAAACTCAGTCTAGAAGGAACAGGAGTTTTGGGCTCTAAGTCTGAATTCTCCTGGGAAATGGGAAAAGAAAGGAAAGCTCCTGGCTTTTGATTCTAACAACCTGAATTCTACATATCCTCAGTTCTAAGGCTAATAAAACACACAACAAACAAAAACAAACCAACAAAATGGCAGTGTTTGCTGCACTCATGTAGCTTCCCAACTTGCTGAGTTACTTTTCTCTCTCTTCTAGAATATGCAGGAGCAGAACAGCCTCTTAGAACACTGGTAAATGGGAAAAATGTATGCATAACGAAAGTTTTGCATCTCAATTCTATGTGTGTGTGTTTTTTTTTAAGCAATGCAAATTAGAGGAAGTGAAAGTCAATTCTGGTAAATGTTGCCTGTTGGCAACCCACAGAAGGTAGAGCTAGCTCTTGCCCTCAGGGAGTGCTCATCAGATTCTCAAGGTGAATATTGAAAATATGAATATTGAAAGAAGACAAAGTAAATTTTTTTGAAAGTAATTCTTTTTTTGGGGGGGTGTCTGGTCGTGGGGCCTGTTCTCTGGGCCTGGGCACTGTCCCTTAGCTCTTCAGCTCAAGGCTCTCTCTACCACTTGAGCCCAGCGCCACTTCCGGCTTTTTTCTTTTTGCGTATGTGGTGCTGAGGCATCGAACCCAGGGCCTCAGGCATGCAAGGCAAGCACTCTACCACTGAGCCACCTTCCCAGCCCCGAGACAAAGTAAACTTAATGCATGGAGAGGTAGTATTCGCTGGAGCAAATGTTGCCCCCGTGAGTGAGAGTTCCAGGATCCCCACACCAGGTGCAGCTGTGGGGGATGGTTTGATCTGAAATGCCCTTCAATGACCACGTGCCAAGGAACATGTGGGCACGTGGTGGGAACTTGATGAGGCAGGGCTTTGCTGGAGGAAGCAGGTGATGGAGGGTGCAGTGGAACGGTGAATCCTGCACCGGGCTCCTTCCTTGCCCTTTCTCTGCTTTCTGGTACCATAAGGTGAGCAGCTAGGCTCACAAGATGCCCCCACCAAAGGCCAAGAAACAATGGAGCAAGGTAATCATGGAATGAAATCACAAAACAACAAAAAAATGTCTTCCTTTAAGTTGATTTTCTCAGGTTTTTTCACCGCAATGGAAAGCTGATGAACACTAGTTATATAGTGTTCTTTAAGTCTGTAAGCCAACAGGGAATAACTGGAAGGGGCTTGGGTTTGGATCAGGTCTTTTTTTCCATTGCTGTTGATTGGTTTTTCCAATCCCTTTTCTTCTCCCTCCTTCCCTCCCTCCCTGCATTCCTCCCCCTCCCTCTCTTTGCTTTTTTTATTTTATTTTATTTTTTTTATTTTGATGTCAGTCCTAGGGCTTGAACTCAGGTCCTGGGTGCTATCCTTGAGCTTTTTTTTTTTTTTTTTTTTTGCTCAAGGCTAGTACTCCACTGCTTGAGTCATAGCTCAACTTCCAGCTATTTTTGGTAGTTAATTGGAGATAATAGTCTCTCAAGCTTTCCTGCTGCTGGCTGGCTTCGAACCATGATTCTCAGATCTTAGCCTGATGAGTAGTTAGGATTACAGGTGTGAACCACCAGTGCCCATCTTCATTTTCTTTAATCTAAAGAGCATTACAGGATTATGCAATTAGATAACTGGTGCCCAATGGAGGAAGTGCAAAGAACCTTGGTTTCTCTTGTATCAGACTTCTGTATATAGGTGGTTCTGTCTAGGACAATGGCACTGACATGTCCTCATTGTTTCCTTTCTCCTCCTGAAGCTGTCTTTCCATCCTCTAGTTATACATTCTCTTGAGCATATTTTCCCAGACAGAGATGGGCCAGAGAAGTTCCACTCTCAGTTCCTGAGAACCCATGAGTCAGAGACTTGTCCAGCTAGTTTTCTATGTGAAAAGGCTCAGCATTCAAAAGACCTTCTTATTCAAAGCTACTCAAGGCTGTGGCATAGACTTTTGGACCAGAGTGGCAAAGTTCTGTGATCCAGAATTCAGTTCTAGAAGAGAAGAGGCCTTTCCTATGCTTTTTTTTTTTTTAAACAGAATATTTACTGGAAATTGAGTCACAGACTTCCACCTAGGAAAAACACAGTGAGCATTTGTCCAAATTTTGTGTGATATCAGAAAGTCTGAAGATTGTAAAAGGCCCTTTGCTACAGGACACATCAATATACAACACCCTGGGAAGAGCTAATAGGAGAAGAGTGTAAAGAAGAAGAGAAACTGCAATGGCCAGAAACACAGATGTTCAAAATGGGTTTGTGAAATGAACAGAAGATCTTTTTTTTTTTCCCCCTCCAAGATTTTTTTTTTTTTTTTTGGGTCCGGTTATGGGGCCTGAGCTCTGGGCCTGGGTGCTGTCCCTCAGCTCTTCAGCTCAAGGCTAGTGCTCTACCACTTGAGCCACAGCGCCACTTCCGGCTTTTTTCTTTTTGCTTATATGGTGCTGAGGAATTGAACCCAGGGCCTCAGGAACCCAGGGCCTCAGGCATGCAAGGCAAGCGCTCTACCACTGAGCCACCTTCCCAGCCCCTTCCCACTCCAAAATTTGATCTACCATGAAAGTAGCACTTCTTCCATAAGTTCTTTTGAAGAGACTTATTAGGGAATTCTTAAGAGCATATATGGCTAAGAGACAGGATTTCTTCTGTGTGTGTGTGTGTGTGTGTGTGTGTGTGTGTGTGTATTTGTGGGCCTTGACTAGAACTCGAATTTCAGGTCCGATGCTCTTACTCAGCTTTTTCACTTATAGCAAGTACTCTACTACTTGAACCAAACCTCCATTCCTTGCCCTGCCCCCTCCCCCTGTCCTAAGGGCTCCATTTCAATGTATCTTTGTCTAGGTCCAGTTTTAGAGATGATTCTTTTCTTCTTCATCTCTGTTGTCCCATGACCTCTTCCACAGCCTACAGCAGACAGACTCAAAATGATCACACTGTGACTTTTCCATAAATCATTGAAAATTCTGTCTGTTTTTAGGATTGGACATTTTCAAAATGTTCAAAAACTCAATTCTATGTAGCTAGAAAACTTGTACTCACTTGTTCTGAATCAGTAGATTGTTTTTCCTTAATTAGGTCTACAGGATGCTGTTATATCTTTCTATTCCTATTCAATATTCAAATTCATAATTTTGTCCACACACAAGACTTCAATTTCCACCTGTCTACCTATATAGCTCAGACATTTCTATTTCCAAGACAGTTCCCTACTGCGGGTGTTGATTTGTATCACTGTCTATTTTCATCTGATCTCAACGTCAATGTTTCCAAATATGAATTCACCTTCTTCCTTTACAAATAAGTCTCCTTCAGAAAATGACACCACTATCATCTTACTACTCAAGCCCGAATCATGGAAATCCATTTTCTTTTTGACCCACATGAAAGCCTTCACCTTCCTTTGATTTTTTTTTTTTTTTTTTTTGGGTATGGTCGTGGGGCCTGAACTCTGGGCCTGGTCGCTGTCCCTCAGCTCTTCAGCTCAAAGGCTAGCACTCTACCACTTGAGCCACAGCATCACTTCTGGCTTTTTTCTTTTTTCTTATGTGGTGCTGAGGAATCGAACCCAGGGCCTCAGGCATGCAAGGCAAGTGCTCTACCACTGAGCCACCTTCCCAGCCCTCCCTTTGATTTTATAGAGCTGTTTAGAGATCTTTCTTAGGTAAGCAACTAAGATCTCTCATTCAGACATTGCTACGGAGAGCATGAAGTTCCTGATCACACAGATGCATGCTCTGTGCGACCACTTTGCAATGGTTAGGGGTGAGGGTGAGGAGAGGAAGTGAGAGCACAGTTGAAAGACCCTTGGGGGAATCATGGCTGAGAGGGGAAAGTGGGTGAGAAGCAGCCGTCACTGGAGCAGGCCCTAGGTGAGGGAGGCATTCATGAAGTACAGAGACTTGAGCTTGCTGTCAGGCCAGGGAGGGGGCTTGGTGAATTGAAGAGGACACACAGGCTCCATTTCTCACATGAGCTCCATGTTACACACTCTTAAGTCTCGCTGTAGTTACTGTCCAGATGGCAGTGCTGTGGCTACGTTCCTGCCATTTCCCTTTCTGATCTGTTAGACGGGTTCATTCTGTTCTGTTAGGTCAGGCGCAAGGTAGGTTAGTTCACACTTCCTAGATAGGCCTGAGTTGTTAAACAGAGACACCTACCTGCCCTCTAGTGTTCGGTATGTGAACTTCAGGTGAATTGCAGGTGCTGCTTTGGAATGAGCAATCATGAAACGTCTTCTTGTAGGGTCTTGTGCATGTCACAAGCTTAAGCCTTCCTGTTAGGCAAAGTTTCAGACTGCAGAACACTTCTGTACACGAAATGTGAAAGCTTTCTAGATTGCATGGCTGGGAGTTGATTAAAAGAAAAAAAAAAGAAGAGGAAAAAAAGGTTACCAAAGAGAAAATCCCAATGACAGGACAGGAGGAAACAACCTCTTCTACCTGATCAAGGCAAGTCTCTAATGTCAGGGAGCAATAATGGTCCTCTTTGAAGCGTAGGATTCCCAGCTCCCTACATAGGATCTCATCCAAAGGACCCAGCAGTCACAGCATCCCAGGTGTTGGGTATGGTGGGTTCCCAAGCTCCAGGGGGTGGCGGGGGTGTGTGTGGGAATCCCTCCAGCAGGCAGAACTGCAGCTGTCCTCATGGTGCTTCTTTTCCTTGCAGCCATTCTTCCCATCTCTGCTGATGCCAAGCAGAAAACCTTTCCAGAGGACAGGTTCCGGCGTCTGGCACGTTCTCTGTCTACAGAACTGGCCAAGCGGAGTGCTCCTCGCCGCATATCTGCAGGAGCTTCCGCAAAGTCTCAATCTCTCAGCAGCTCAGAAGGCTTCTATGCATTCCCTTACGCAGAGCCATGGTCTGCTGGCCCTGAACTGGCCTCGGACTTGTATTCTGCAGCTATTGAGATCCGGCCCACTGACTTTGAACCAGCCTCAGACCCTTGCATAGGTGTGTCGTTGTTGTTATTGTTGGTGGTGGTGGTGGTATGTGTATATAGTCTTCCTGGGATCCATTGCTTCTGGAGACGTTTCTTGACTAGAGTAGTAGTACAAGGTTAAAAAATAAAATAAGGGGAAGGAGGAGAAGTAGAAGAGTGAGGAGAGAGGTGGAATGGGTGGGGAGACTGGTTAGTGGTTACTGGTGAGTGAACACTTTCTTTCTCCTTCCATTTGGCATCCTTCTGCAAATTGAGTGGATGGTTTTGGAGCCCTGAAAGGAGAACCAGACTCCTCCCTCAGTTTATCTTACACACCACAAACTCACCTGATGGATTCTGTGTAAAGGGTGAGGGTTGCTAGAGAAGGGGGGCTGGGGGAAGAAGAGGCAGAGTCTGGAGAAGCCAAGTCTCTCGAAGACTGAACTCATTGGTTGGGCCATTTCTTTTCTTTCCCAAGCAGGAAGATAAATTCCATCCTCCCAATAGGTGAGTGTCTGGGTCTGCTGAAAACGAGTGTGGGAATCCATTCCCGCACACAAACGCTGAGCAGGCCGACGGCCAGGCTGCTCTCCCCCTGTCCTCGCCTGGGATGGGAAGGGATGGAGGGGTGAAGGGGAGGGGAGCCTGCAGGGCTTCAGCAGGAGGGAAGGGACAGAGGAGGACGGAGCTCTCTAATGTGTCTCAAAAGCAAATGTGAAGCTATGGTTCTCTTTCTAGGAAGGCTGGAGGAAGATCTCTTTTGGCTAGGTGAGTGTTTGTGATGTGGGAGTTCAGGGCTTCTGGTGGAAAACTAAAGGCCAACTATCCAAGATGGCGGTTTCTGTGTAACTCTGAAGCCAGAAGTCTTCCAAATTCCCACTTTGGCCAGCTGCACTCACACACGCGTTTAGTGAGGACTTAGGGGCAGCAGGTGTTCCTCTGGCAGTGGGGATAGAACAAACTGATAAGGATGCCCACCTCTTTGGGGCTTCATTGTGGTGGCCTCTCACTCTCGGTCTATCCCATCAAGCCACTTGGGAGAACCAGAGATCCTCTCTCTCTCTAACAACCGCTGCTCGGGTTCATTCTTCATAGACACCGGGGATACTGGCGCACATCTATGACAATAGACATAGCACGTGTGGGCCCAGGACCTTACAAACACAAACATTCATTTAATCCCCTCTCTGAGCCCATTGGCCAGATGTAGAAATGAATTAGACCTAATTCTTCTTAGAATGGATTCTAGAGCCCAATGCTAGATTTCATATACTCCTATCATATGCCAGAGGTCACCCCTCGGTCATTTTCTCCACTTGCCATGGCCCATGTTCAAGATAGTGATATTTAGCATTTTGAGAGCAGACAGAGGACTTGGCCAGGCAGAGATGGCGTTCAAGTCTACAGGGCCTATTCCCCCACCTGAAGCTCTCCTTTCAATGGGTCTCAAAGTTCATGGCGAGAAAAGACAACCAGGCCACTCATTCGTTCTCCTTTCCCACGTGTCCTCCCCCCCCCCCAGTGCCAAGTGACAGCCAATTGGATCTGCTGGCCCAGTCCATGGAGAAGGGGATTCTGCAGCAGCAGCAGCAAGAGCTGGTGAGAAAATCCCAACAGTCTAGGGAGAGGGCAAGGAGCCAGGGATGAGAAGATGTCTGAATAAAGGAGATGCTGTAGGTTTCCTCTGGGAGGGAGGGAGGGAGGATCCCAGGGCAGCCAATGGGGAATCCCAGCAGCATCCCCCCTCTGGTGAGCAGCCTGTTAGGAACGAGCAGAGCCGATGCCAGAACATCACCGTTGTCATGGCCACCCTCTCAGAAAACCCCAACAGGTGGAAAATAGCTTTGGTCTTGGGGAGCTAAGGGGATATAAATAATATATATATATATATAGTCTATATTCTATATATAGACTATATGTCATGTAGCCTATATATTATATGTTGTATTATTTATTATATAATATATACTTATATATAATATATTATATAGAATAGATACATTCCACTTCCATTGCCAAGATACCATTTTCAAATTAATCTATCTATGAACTTTTCTATCATCTACCTATGAGTCTACCTTTCTATCATCGAACTGTTTCCATCTATATCTAAAACACATATGTTACTGATATATACACAGACATGCATGTGCACATACGTGGGTAGGTAGCCAAGTATTACTGCTGTGCAAGTTAGCTTTATGATTATCCTTCTATAGCTGAGGTACCAATAATATCTGATACCAGTATTATTTGATCACACCAAAGCTGGGCCCTCAAGCTCTTGGCCTCTTCCCTTATCCTGTGTAGGCTCTGGTGTCAAAGGCTGGTCTGTACAATCCTACACTTCTTCTTCTTAGAGCCAAACTTCAAATATCCCTGGTGCATTCCCTTCACGCTCCAACCCCAGCTCCTTGCCCGACTCCAGGATGAGGATGTGGCCATCACCTGTTTCCTGCTAGAGGAGTGTGGCCAAAAGAGGGCGCAGAATAGCCCCAATTCAACCTGGGTCCTAGATTCAAGACGCCCCCGTCTGCCGTCATGGGACACTGCCGTTGCTGGAGCAGCTAGTGGGGAGTGAAGATGTTGAAGTGATAACACAATTCCAGGTGCATTGTACACATAAACTGCTTTGTTAAATGGCAAGTACTTCGATAACATAATATTGAGATACATAAGGATTGTTGTGGATTGGGAGGGTCGATGAGAATGTTTAGAGGGGTGACATTGATCAAGATGCACTGTATCCATAAATTGTTTCAGTGAATGTCAACTCCTTTGTACAACTACTTAAAGATAATAAAAATATTTGAAAAATTAATTATGATAAACTGTTTCAGTGAATGGCAACTCCTTTGTACAACTACTTAAAGGTAATAAAAATATCTGAAAAATTAATTATGATAGTTGGTTAGAGTTGAACCTCAATTCAATTCCCATTTAAAAATATTTTTAACCTGGAGACTTGGAGAATAAATTTCAAATAATAAAACACTATGAATCATTTTTTATCAGAATTTGTGATATTTAACTCAAACTACTGTGCTTTTTGTCAGCCATTGGGCTTTTATAAGAGAATTCTTCAAAGTATGTGGCACAAAACCATCAGAAGTATATTACCCATATTCTAGAAGCTTGAACATTGATTATAAAAATGGTTGTTCAAAGCAATTCCATGTATTATGGGGTTCTACTTTCTGGTTCATCTTAATCTATTTGCTGGACATCCACATGGCAGAGTAATTATATTGGGCTCCTTTTATCAGGCTCATTATTGTAGTGTCATCTCTGAAAGGTTGATTCTAATGTCACCAGATAGGGGAATAGAATTTCAACATGTGTAACTGAAAGGAATTACATCGTCCAATACACTTTGCAACTTTTGCTTTAGCTCAGTGTAGTGTATCATTTGGATATTTTTCATAGAATATAATAACTTAAGGACAAGCTTATCTCTGATGGTAAGGCAGTCCAGTCTGAGAACTGGGTCCGCGATGAGTCCATGGATAGTTAGGCCCCGTCTGTAATGTGTCGTAAGTGAGCTTGGGAGATGGTGCCCTGCCTTTCTGCATTTTCAGAGGGAGCATTGCAGAGTGAAGGGGAATGCTCTCTACTTTCATATATCTATCCAAACTCATTATAGCATGTTGAAGATGGAGACATGCTGGACACAGGTGGCTCATGCCTGTAATCTTAGCTACTCAGGAGGCTGAGATCTGAGGATCACAGTTCAAAGCCAACCCCGGCAGGAAAGTCCGTGAGACACTTATCTATAATTAATAGCCGGAAAACCGGAAGTGGCTTTGTGGCTCAAGTGGTAGAGAGCTTGCCTTGGGCTGAAGAGCTCACCGACAGTGCCTAGACCCAGAGTTCAAGACCCACAACCGACCAAAAAAAAAGATGGAGACATTTGACTCCATGTAACCTTTAACTTCAAAATAATATAAACATTGAAAATAAAAGTTTGAGTTTTTTGTGTGTGTGGGTTTAAAGCAAACTGATTTTAGTAATGAAATGCATCGAAATATAAGTTGGTGGCTGGGTGTGGTGGTACATGTCTGTAATTTCAGCTACTAGGAAGGTAGAGGCAAGAGGGTCATAGTTAAAGTTAGCATCAGACTACCTCAAAAAACAAGAGCAAAAGAGTTCTGGGCAGGGCTCAATCAAGAAGTTCTAAGTTTATTCTTCAATAACACACACACACACAACCAGTACACAATTTTTTTTACTTTCCTTAAGGTAGTGTTCTCTGCACACATTTGTTTTTTTTTCCTCCCCTTAACAATGTACTCTAGAATCAATTTCATATTCATAGTGTGAAAATCAACCTGTTGCTGGGCACTGGTGGCTCACTCCTGTAATCCTAGCTACTCAGAAGACTGAAATCTGAGGATCGTGGGTCAAAGCCAGCCAGTGAGACTCTTGCCTCCAATAAATGAGTCAGAAAAGGTTGAAAGTGGTGTTGTGGCTCAAGTGGTAGAGTGCTAGCCTTGAGCCAAAGAAGCTCAGGGACAGCCCTGAGACTCTGAATTCAAGCCCCAGGGCTGCCCCCTGACCTCCACCCCCATATAAACCTATCTAGAGAGCTTACTTATTCTCTTTATGACTGCTATATACCATAGTTTAATCATCCAATTGATTTTTGGACATTTGTGGGAATTCTGATCATTTCTAGTTACAAATAATGCTTCAATAAACTTATGCATATGTGTTTTGTAAACTTGATCTTCCAAGTCAATTTCCAAAAGTGAGATTGTGGCATCAGGGGTTATTCACATACATATCTGTTAGATATTGCCAAATTATCCTCCAGGGGGCTTCTGAATATGCACTCCTGCAGTAGCAAATGAAAGCGCTGGTTCCATTAAATCTTCACCAAGGTTTTGCCCAGCTAAGAAATGTTAGCTCCATGCTGCTCTAATTTGCAATTCTATTACTATGAAGTGAACCCTGTCCCAAATGTTTAAAGGCTACCACTTTTTAAAAATTTTTTCTCCTTGGTGGAGCGTGTGCAAATCTTGTATCCTTTTAAAAATAATTTGGTCATTTTTTTCTTCTCTCAATTAAAAAAAAATCACCCAGATTTTAGTTCTTTAATTTAGTATTTCTAGCAATATTTTATCTTCATTGGCTAGTTATCTTTTGACTTAGCTCTTGATAAGTTCTTATAATACAATTTTCATTTGTTGTAAATGTGTGTGTGTGTGTGTGTGCCGGTACTGGGGCTTGAACTCAGGACCTAGGCATTGTTTTTGAGCTTGTGTGCTCAAGGCTGGTGCTCTACCATCTGAACCACACCTTTACTTCCAGCTTTTTGGGAGTTAATTGGAAAAAATTCTCACAGATTTATGTTTCTAAATTAGGCATCTAGTGATTTTTATTCAGTTCTGTGTTTTCTTAACTTTGATTGTTTTCTTTATATGCTTCCCTTTAGTATCCTTTGTGGTTAGTGTTCATGAATTGCTTTAGTTTTCAGTCATCATGAAAGCATTTAGTTTTATTGTCAATTGTGAATGTTAGCTTTGCTGGGCACACCAGTTTTGGTTGGCAATTGCTGTTGTCCAGAGCTTGAATTATACTACTCTAGGCTCTCCTTACATTCAGGTTTTGAGCAGAAATCTGCAGTAATTCTAATCTCTCTGTTGTAATAAAGTTCCCTCTTTGATCTTGCTGCATTTAAAATGAAAACTTCTTGTTTTTAAAGTCCAAAGTTTTCATAACAATGTGTCTAGAGGTATTTCTTCCCAGATCCTTTCTGCTAGAAGTTCCGTATGCCTCTGTCAGGTGGGTGAGATTCTTTCTCTTGAGATTGTTGAAGTTTTCTATTATTATTTTGTTAAATAGGTTTTCAATGACTTTAGTTTTGAATTGTTCTCCCTCATCTATCCCAATTATACATAGATTTTCTCTTTTAGCTGAGTGTGCCAATTCTTGAATGTCTCTTTGGTATTTCTGAGTGTTTTTTCCATACCTTTGAAGTTTTGTTCTAATTCTCCTGGTTTATCCTTAACTCCTGATAACCTGTTTTCTACTTTACTTATTCTATTGCCTATGCTTTTTATTGTGCTTTGCAATAAGGAGATAAAGCCTTTCATGTCTCCAAGCTTTTCCTTGGTATCAGATCTCATGGTATCTCTCTCCCTGTTAATTTCATCTTTCATTTCCTTGAGGTGTATCTTCTTGTTGATGTCCTGCATTTTCTGCATCATTTCCGCCCGGTATTCTTCTCTTTGTTTGTGGACCTGCCTTTTCATTTAGTTGGCCAATTATCTCATCTTTGCTTTAATGGCTCTTTCACCTGCCCTCGCTTCTTCACTCTCCCTGGAGTTACTGGTTTTTAGAGTGGCAGGTGAGCTTGATAGTTTATGAATTTTGTGCTCTCTCGCTGTTTGTTTATGCATCTGGGTTCAGACTTTGTAGAGGCCGTCAATACTAGGTATTAATATTAGGCATATGGGCTGTGGTTTTTGTGGCCTGTACCACAGTTGTCCTCCAGAGGGGCGTGGGAAGGCTTGTGGGCTCAGCCGGCACTGTCTGTGGCACTGCGTCTGAGGGTGTCATATGTAGGAGCAAGGGTAGGTGTGGGCCCAGTGAGACCCAGACCCAGACCCAGGCCCTGGGTTCTGCCGTGTTTGCTTCTTCTCTTGCAGAAGCTCAGGTGTCCATCTTCCTGGTTGGTGCCCAGCTCTGATTATTTCCGGTTTGTCTGGTGTGGTCCCATGAAGGGGAGTTCTGTGCAGGGGCCCATCCCTCGGATCTGAGGGAGCTCCGGTTAAATCCCTGGCACTCCTCTGCCATCCTGATCTTCTCAAATCTATGGGTACAACAAGGTAATGAACTCAGAACTAATTTCTCCGATAGGCAAAGGCTCATGTGTCTCCTGTGTCCCAGCTTGGGTCCTTGGGTTTGAAGATGCAGTGAATATTGTGATAAACAGGCAGAACGGGTTCATGAAGAGTATTTTTAGTAAGCAGCAAGATGCATCAAGCGACCTTATTTGTTTTTCAAGTCTTCGATGACGTTATTGTACAATGGGAGACCTCGGGCAGAAATGTAACCGTTCCGTATCTCTGGAGGTGCTCTCCCACTTGAGTCACGCCCCTGTTCCTGCTTTTTGCTGGTTATTTTTGATGGGAATGTTCTCATAACTCAATATTGCTCCCATGGATTGGCCCAGGGACTACCCTTCCCCCAGAGGATCTTTCTGGAAATTCCCCAGCCAGAATCTGAATCTAAATGCAAAAGCCCACTTTTTACCCCCCTCAAATGACAGGTACCTGAGTCCTCCTTGCAGGCTACATTGGCCAAGCAATTAACCTGCACAATAGGCTCCAGAACCAGGCCATCAGGCCATTACCACCAACTCTCCCTGAACTCTTCAGGCACATCCCCGAATCCCTAGCAACTCTCCAGCCACTTTCCACCCGCCCCAACCTAGGGCCTGACTTAAGCCCCTCCCCTTCTGTCCCCATTATGCCTCACTTCTCCTGACTCTCCTCAAGTCACCATGGTAGTCCTCTCCAACTTTCCATTCAAGTTGAGCTGCTCTGTTGAGTTTCCTTTCTGCTCTTTCTTTATTCTAATACCCTTTGACTCAGTTTCCTGAGTTTAGTGAACTTTTCTGCCTGAGCTGGCCTTGAATTGTGATCCTCAGATCTCAGCTTCCTGAGTAGACTTGCCTCTTTTGAAAGGAAAACATCTGTAGAAATTTTATTAACCAAATAAGCTTACATTCTGAACATCTGCGTGGTTGTGAACTTCCACATAATTATCATAAACTTCAGAGGCTGTGTGATTGATCTATGTGAAGGGGTTTCACACCTGTACTGGAGGCTACCAGAAAATGACCTGAAGAAAGTTTCTCCTACAGTCAATTAAAGCAGGGCTCTGCACACACACACACACACACACACACACACACACACAGACATACACACACACAAATAGACACACACAAACACACACACAGATACACACACACATACACACACCACCCCTACTTCAAAGTGGGCTTTAGGCTACTAGCTTAGGATCCCTCGTGGCTTGGAGAAGTGTGTTTGATTACTCCAAGAAAAATGAGAAGCTGTTGGAAACTTTGGCTGCTGGGAAGATGGACTTGGAACAGAGTAATAAGGGCGTAAGATGGAACATTTTAGAAGCTTGTCTAATTGCACAGGCTCCATATGATGTATTTTACAAGGTAGGACTTTGAGAAGTGAATGTACTGAATTTTAGTTTAAGTAAATTCCACAAAATACCTTGGAGGCAAACTAACAAACAAACAACCCCCCCCCCCCAAAAAAAAAACACTTTTATTGGTACACGAGATAACAGATTTAAGGTTTATTAGACTGTCAACATCATGTAATTTTCAGTTTGTACCAGCAGATGGTAGCATTGTCCAAGAGTTGGATGCTGGTTGATGCTATGGGTTTACTTGGGGACTTATTGAATTCTAGGAAGTGTCTTCTCTCATTCTCTCCAGCCTCCCCACTCCCCACTTCTTCTTTCTTCCCCTTTCCAGCTTCTTCCTGCTGATCAGCATGGATTGGGCTGGGAGAAAAGGGGACAATGACAGAGGGGTGACACTGACTTCCTATCAAATCCTCAAGATGGAACCTTTAATTTAATTCATTAAATAGGGTGTGAAAATGAAGATTATCTTTGACTATTCAAAATATAACACAGTAAGATAAAAATAATATTAAAGAGTTGGTTCTGTCTGGGCAGGGATGGATGGGTTGGTAAGTCCCTAGGTGTGACATTGGGCCGTGTGTGTGTGTGTGTGTGTGTGTGTGTGTGTGTGTTAGTCCTGGAGCTTGAACTCCAGACCTGAGCACTGTCCTGAGATTTCTTTTCTTCAATGCTATGCTTAACCACTAGAACCACATCTCCACTTTCAGCTTTTTTGGTAGTTAATTGGAAATAAGAGTCTCATAGACTTTTCTGCCTGGGCTGGCTTTTAACTGTAATCCTCAGATCTCAGTCTCCTGAGTAGCTAGGATTATAGGCAGGAGCCACCAGTGTCCAGCTGTGGCATTGCTTTGAAATAACATAAGTTCTCTGACCTTCATTAGTATCATGCTATCATTTTCTATTGTGTTAGACTAAGCGAGGTATCTAAAGAGCCCCTCATGGTGCCTGGTTCACTGAGACTCAGGAAGCTTTTCTTGAATGCCTTGCACTAGAGGCCAGAGGAACACTGAGATTGACGTGTCTGCTGTGAACCTTCAATTGTAGCCATAGGGAAACTCAGACACAAGGGTTGGGCTAGAACAAGCAAACAAACCCATCTCTGGACTCTGATAGTCAACTTTCTATTTTGAACCTAGGATTATGTGAGTTCTGCTGGAGTGTGCTTTCTGATACTTCTTGTTTTGTTACTTATGTGTCTAATGGTTCTTTGTTGTAAAACTCCTTTTTTTAAAAACAACAACAGAGAATGAACTATCCACTGCTTCTCTGTGTGGAAAGCAGATATATGCAGGGGATGGGTCAGGATTCTGAAGGAGACTGCTCCTGTGTCAGTTGAGTGAATGTAGGATCCCAGCGGGTCTCTCCACAGACAGCTGGGTGTTCTCCTCACTGGGTGGCTGGCTTTTCTTATGGCAGAGTGTTGAGGCCTAGAGAAAGAATGAGGAAGAGCAGAAGAGAAAGGCGATGGGAAGATGGAAGAGCGAGAGAGCGTCGCAGCTTATTTTATGTCCTAGCTTTATACTGTCAGTTCTGCCATCCTGCATTTTCTAGAAGCAATTCACTGAGCCCAATCCCCTTGCAAGCATCATTGCTTAAAAAGATGGAAATACCAAAGCACTTGTGGACTTAGTTTGAGACCACCATATAGATGTATAACTAAGCCTTTCCAAATCTCTAGAAGCCATGATGCTCCTGGGATGTATAAACAGCCCCCAGGCCCACATATTAATGAACTCAATAGATATTTATTGAACACCAACTATTTCCTAGGAGTCCAGGCATTGAGGTATACCTACATCTTCGCTCTGAGGAAAAATATTATATGTAGACTATCTAACCAAGGCAAGCCTGCAACCCAACCAGTAACAAATTAACAGTGCAATTGTACTTGATTCAAGTGTATTCTGGGTCTCTTTATATTTTGGAAATCCTTCTGCTTTTGTAGTGGTTGCCTAGCAACCAGAGCTCCGTTCACACCAGGAGGGTTTGAACAGAGTGGTTCAATAGCATTAACATTCCATGGGTTTCCCAAGGAGCAAAACTGCTCTGTGCGGAGGCCCGAAGCCCACCTAGCAGAGCTGAGCTGGTGGGCAGACCCACCTTGAGTGGACTTCGCTTAGATTATGGGGACTGGCCTGTACACAGGCGAGCAGTTCTCTCTATGGGAGCTGAGAATGACAAGATTCACCTCTAAGGAAAGACAGAATGTTCTTCCCACCTGCTTCATGGGTCCTAACATGGAAATGACAAGCCCTCCCGTGTGGGGTCATTTCACAGTATAATGATGGGAAGCTATACATTGTAGGATACTGTCACAGAGACAAATTACGCTGCTTCCTAAAACTTGCATTGGCTCAAAACAGCAAACTATGAATTAGAATCCTTTGACAAATGATGTGTCAAATACATTTAATCTGATGGGCATCTGTGGAGCCTGTGCTGTATGTAGGACTCTGGATGAAGTGGGTGCGCATTGAGCAGAACAATGCTGGGCACCCATTATTTCTTCATTCATTCATTCAGCCAATAAATACTAAGGTGTTTATAATTTGTCAGGTACCCTGTTGGACACTGGGAACATAGACAAAGTAAAGCAGATGCATTCCCTGTCTTCCAACACTGCATTCTAGACAGGCTAATAACATACTTAGGGAGAGGGATGAGCAGGTGTCATTCTCTTGGGGGAAGAAAAACTCTAGTAGGTGGAATAGTTTTGACAGCTACACAGGAAACCAGCAGCTGCCTAAATCTGCCTTTCTGGAAGCTTTGCTGTGAACCCCAAATTACACGAGCACAAGGTAGGTATCCAGCGGGGCTCCTTTCCCCTCTTTTGACGTCCCTGTCTGTCACCAAAGGAGGAGCTGCTGTGCGTCCATGTGTCGCATGGCTCTTCTCTGAGCGTCCTGGACTGAAACTGGGATCCCCAAATACCATAACGAGGCAATCTGGACAACATTCTAATTCATTAATTAGTAAGTTTGGTGCTCAGTAAATGCTGCTCCCTAATTAGGAGTGGCAAGTCCTTCGTTGTTGTTGTTTTTTCTTTGTTTTGGCAGGGGGTCATCTTTCCCAAACTCTTAGTCACTGTGATTGAGGTGGGGTTGAGGTAAGTCCCATCCTCGGGTGGGGTCAATGGTGAGCTGAGAAAATGCAGCACACTGCCCCCAAACCACAGTGCCTCTTCCCGGGGTGTGTGTAGAACCACGGAGCCACAGCCCAGGCACGCTCTTACCGGTGGGCTTGCCAGTGGCAGACTGAGCCCAACTCTATGCTCATTAGTTCTTACAGAATGGATGACCGAGGGTGAGGGCAATGCGGAGAGCACTCCAAGAGTGATATTTGACAATCGAGAAGCCCTGGGTCCAGCCTTGCCTGAAGAGGATCGCAGTTACATTAGCCAGGAAATCACCTTCTGTACTGAAGGCAACCTGAATGGGAACCTTGACCATTTCCCCCAGAAGATGAAATGAACAGTAGCAAAATTTTAACACAGATAGTGGTAAACTAATGGAAATTAGGGATGGCTTTGAGAAGACCTACTGAAGAATGTACCCATGAAAGGGCAGTGGGATTTCCCGGCTTGGACCAACTGATTGGGAAGAGGATGACATTCTTCCTTCAGGGAGACAGAGTCCTGGGAAAGGAAGAGAGAACCCCGTCACAGGTATGCGAGTCACCAGTACCGGCTGGGCGTCCCCTCAGTGGACAGCCATGGACAACTGAAGCAAAGGAGCAAGTGCTTCGTCCCATGAGAGTAATTGAGAACGATGGGGTAACTGAAATCAGAAAAGGCCAATACGATGTATGGGCAAGACAGGTGGGGCATCACAGGACTCCAGGAGAGCCTCCCGTGAGGACTCAGAGGAGACAGCGAAGCCGTGGAACTGGTTTTCTGCCGCAGCGTCTTACCCTGTGTCAATCACTTCTGTGAGACAGTTCAGATAGACGGAGCCTCCTCCAGGCAGCCTTCCCTGCCTGCCTTTCGCCTGCACCCAAGGCTGGCCTTCCCGGGACCTGCTTCAGTCTCCTTTGTGTTTACCACATTTGATCTTCATCTTGTGAAGATACTGTACAGAGGGGTCATGAGCAAGGTCATGAGTACATTTCCGGTCCAGCATTGTTGCCTCCTCCTTTGTTTTCCCATCCCGTCCCTCCCACCTCCTCATCTACACTCCCATCCTCTCCCCACCCCTCTCCCCACCTAAATTGTAAAGTTCATGTTTCAACCTAGCGTCTTATACATCTTATTGTTGCAAAGAACGACATTGCCTCATTTGTTAGGAAATGGAAAGACTTGGAAAAATTATATTAAGTGAAGTAAGCCAGGCCCAAAGAAACATAGGTCCCATGGTTTCCCTTACTTGCAATAACTAGTATGTGTCTGGGACAAGCAGAAATGGTCAGATAAGATGATGTTAAGCGAAATGAACCCCAAGGTAGAGACACAAGCGCTTTTTTCTTCCTTGTTATTGTTTCTAATGTATTTATATGGTACCATGTGATTTTTTTTTGTTGCTTTGTATGTCCCTCTCCGGCAGTATAACCCCTGTTGTCACTGTATTTGATGTTGGTATAATTTGGGGAGGGGAAGGGAAAATAACAAATTGATCTTCATCTTTATGAACCTGCTGCTGCAGTGGACTGGGATGTGATGTGAAACCAAGTCTTCCTTGTTCTAGAAGGCCCTAGAACCTGTGCTTCCTGTAGAAAGCACTGGAAGTTTCCCACTGTGCTTCACTTCACATCATCTGGGCTGATGTATGTATCATTACTTTGAAAAGTGTAAATTAACATAGCAACGTGTGCTAACACTACGATTGCCTCTTCTCACTGTGTGTCAATGTGCTTTTAATGTGACATCTCAAATGTATATACTATACAATGAATAGTAGTGCTTAGTGAGTGAGTGATTGATTGTTGTCATGGACCTTGACTCATGGCCTGAGCACTGTCCCTGAGCTTCTTTTGCTCAAGGCTAGCACTCTACCACTTGAGCCACAGCCCCACTTCTGGCCTTTTCTGTTTATGTGGTATTGAGGAATTGAACCCAAGGCTTCATGCATCCTAGGCAAGCACTCTACCACTAAGCTACCTTCTAAGTCCTGTATGTTTCTTTTAGTCTGCAGAGCACAAGTTGCTGGTTTTTACAAAATATACTCTAAGAAGAATTTAGACAAAGAAGCACACTCAGTATATCACATTATCAGAACAGTGTAAATGCTCTCATTCATAATCTTGGATGTTAATAATAATAGCAATTCTTCTTTACATGCGATTTTGTGAGTTTTAGCCTATCTGTTAGTTTTCACCATAATATCTGAGGAATCTAGTTTATGTTTGGGCAGCCATCTTTATTTACATATCCTTTCTAATCATGGGAAACCTTGGGGTCGATAGTATTCCCATTTATAGATGAGAACACTGATTCTCAGACAAGTTATATGACTTGAATCCTTTAAAACATACTGTGCTATGGTTCCAAAGATGGTTTACTTTGGTGATCTCTATGCATTCTTGAAATTAATTAGCACTGTGCTAGTAATTGGGGAGTATTTTCTATAAACGTCAATGAAGTCAAGTTGGTTGATGGTGTGTTCAAGTCTTCTGTGTCCATTCTGATTTTCTGTCAGTTTGTTCTATCACATATTGAGTTTTAGGCATTAAAAGGTCATTCTGTAGTGATTGATTTTTGCTTTTCTTTTTAGTTAATCAGCATTTGTTTCACACATTCCGCAGCTTATTATTAGATGTATAAATATTTGGAATTATGTTATAATGAATTGAACTTTTAATGAAATAATCTTCATAATATCCTTTGCTCTGCAATTTATTTTGTTTGAGTGTAATACAACCACTCCAGATTCTTTTGGATTAGCATTCATGTGTAATTTCCATTTTATGTTAACCTAGTTCTGTCTTCGATTTAAAGTACATCTTTTATAGGCAAAGTATATTTAGATTTTGCTTTTTAGAAAAATTTTAATATTTTAATTTTGCCAGTCCTGGAGCTTGAACTCAGGGCCTGGGCACTGTCCCTGAGCTTCTTTTGCTCAAGGCTAGCACTGTACCACCTGAGCCACAGTGCCACTTCTGGCCTTTTCTGTGTATATGGTACTGAGGAATTGAACCCAGGGCTTCATACATGTGAGGCAAGCACTCTACCACTAAGTCACATTCCCAGCCCTCTGCTTTTTTTTTGTTTTAATGAAAAGTATTTTTATTATCTTTAAGTAGTCATACAAAGGAGTTGCTATTCAATGAAGCAGTTCATAAAGTCAGTGTGTCTTGGTCAATGTCACACCTTTCCACACTCTCACTCAACACTCCCAACCCCTGCCTTTCCTTACTTTTCTTAATTTTGTTGGATTAAATATTGATTTCCCCCCAACAAACCAGTTTATATATACAATGCATCTTGACCTGTGCCATTTTTTCAACATGTTAACCTCCTTCGACTAAATCTTTGCTTTTTAATTGAGATATTTAGCCTATTTACATCTAATGAGATTTTGGCATGGTTGATATGTTTAAGTCTATCATGCTGCTGCTTTTCTTTTAGTTAGCTGGAATGTTGTATAGTCCCATTTCCCTGGCATTTTTTTGCAATAAATTAAAAAAATCCTTTTTATCTCATTCATTGGCTTATTTTACACTTCTTATGTTGTGGTTCAACTGGTGATAAAATTTACAGCTTTTATTCTAAAAATTATTGCAGTGTAGGTATAGAATTCTTAGATGATAGTTTTTCTTTCAGTGATTATACTTACATGTTGAAATTCTTTTTTTTATTGTTATTGTAAAGGTGATACACAAAGTGTTTACCATTTTATAAATCAGGAAATGAGTTCATTTCTTTTTGGATAGTATCACCCCTTCCTTTGTTCTCTACAAGTTTGAGTTATATAGCTAGGTGTATAGAGCTTAACAAATCTTAACATTCTGGACAAATATTTTTTAATATGTTTTTATTGTAAAAATACTGTACAAAGGGGTTATAGTTACATGAGCAAGGTAATGAGTACATTTCCTATTGAGCATTATTGCCTCCTCCTTTGTTTTCCCCCTACCATCCCTTCCCTCCCACCTCCACAACTGCACTCCCCCCCCTTGCCTAAATTGCAAAGTTTGTTTTTCAACATAGTGTCTTGTACATTTCATTGTAACAATGGGTCAACCTGTATCCTTATTTAAACAATTTTTTATTTTCCCTTCCCCTCCCCAAATTATACCAACATCAAATACAGTGAAAACAGGGGTTATACCTTGGGGGAGGGACATACAAAGCAACAAAGAAATATCTTATAAATATGTTAGAAACAATAGCAAGAAAGAAAAAAAAACATTTGAGTCCTTATCTTGGGGTTTATTTCGCCTAACATCAACTTATCTGACTGCTTCTGCTTGTCTCAGACATATAGTAGTTATTGCAAATAAGGGAAACCATGGGACCTATGTTTCTTTGGGCCTGGCTTACTTTACTCAATATAATTTTTTCCAAGTCTTTCCATTTCCTAACACATGGGGCAATGTCATTCCTTCTGATGGAAACGAATTAGAATCCCTTTAAGTCTTTAGCCCACTTGTTTATTGGGCAGTTGTTTCTTTGAGGATTTGTTGTTGGGGGATTTAATTTTTTGAGTTCCAAGTATATTTTAGATATGAGACCCTTGTCCGTTGTATGTCTGGTGAAGATCTTCTCTTAATCCGTGGGCTTGCTATTGATCTTGCTAGCTATGTCCTTTGCCATGCAGAAGCTCTGCAGCTTCATGCAATCCCATGGACAAATATTTTTCAAGTATGTTTTCTGCCTCCTGTCAGTCTCCTCCAAGGTCTCTGTTATGTTATTGTGTCCTAGATAGTTTTGTGTTCCCATATTCCAAGGTTTTATCCTAGGTTGCAGTTAAGTTACTTGTCAACAGATACTTTTTTTTTTTTTAATGAAGAAGCAACTTTATTGAGAAGGTTCCTACACTGACCGGCCAGGGCTGCAGCACAGACTCGGGAGCTGATACTGCGACCCCGAGCGGCCCACGTACTTAGGTTTTCAAAGGCAAAATTCACAAGATCAAGCCTGGGTAAACAGATGCTTTGAATGTTGCTTTTATATCTTTTTGAGCTGGATCAAATCTATTCAGCCTATGGTGAATTAGTCCTAATGAAGTAGGCAAGGAGACTCTACACAAAATCTACTGAGCACCCGGAAAATGATAAGGCTTTGCTAACCTGGGAATCAGATGGGTATTTCTGTTTCATGGCAACATTTTTTTTTTTGTGTGTGTGTGTGTGTGAGTGTGTGTATACCAGTCTTGAGGCTTGAACTCAGGACCTGGGTGCTGTCCCTGAATATTTTTATGTTTTTGCTCAAGACTAGAGCTTTACCACTTGTGCCACAGCTCCACTTCTGGATTTTTGGTGGTCAATCGGAGATGAGAACCTCATAGACTTTCATGCCCAGGCTGTCTTTGAACCATGATCCTTAGATATCACCCTCCTAAGTGTGAGCCAGCAGTACCCAGTCTTCCTGAAATTTGCATTTTTTTTTTGTCAGTTGTGGGGGCTGAATTCTGGGCCTGAGCGCTGCCCCTCAGCTCTTCAACTCAAGGCAAGCACTCTACTACTTGAGCCACAGCGCCACTTCTGGCTTTTTTCTGCTTATGTGGTACTGAGGAATTGAACCCAGGGCCTCATGCATGTGAGGCAAACACTCTACCACTGAGCCAACTCCCCAGCAAATTTGCATTCTTATTCTGTGTTGCTATTCAGGCTTTGATTTCAGCCTCCAATATGTTTTCTTTTCAAAGTCCTAATAGTTACCATTTCAATGTGTTGATTTGTAATTAGTGGAAGGAACAAGCCTCACTCGGCTTAGCCCATCTCGATGGACACTGGGCATTTCACTGTGAGGTGGGGGCTGTTGGTTACTCATCCCGATGTCTTTCTCATAGGTGACCTTGGTAGCTGTATAAGGTCATATGTGGTCCAGGACCTTGACCTGCTACAATGCGCTCCTTTTCTAACCAGAATGCATTTTCTAAACAGAAAACATGATCGCAATCTGTGAAAAGGAAGAGCATTGTGTGTGTGTGTGTACACATACACATATTTCTCTCTTGCTGGCTACGCAGGGAGCACGAAGTATATTCTCTCTTTGTACCAAGTTCCCTTTGGAGACACAGGATGGGTGGTGGAGAATGAGTGGATGAATAAGAACAGACTGCTTCTCTCTGTGTTCATGGAATACTGAGTTTGTTTGCCTTGTCCTCAGTGATCAGGGGAATGACGAGGTCAAGGCCCCTGTAGTACTCTCTCCTCGCAGCTCCCTATGAACGCAATCGACCCACTCCTCACCTGAGAGTGGGTTTTGATGGGGTCTAAGCAGGGGAGAGGGGGCCGCGTGCAGAGCTGCGGGGTAGAGAGTCGGTGAGGGAGCGAGGCCTGGTCTCAGTTGCTCAGGTTGACTCTCTCAGCTCTTTCTCCCTGCAGCTCATCCTGAAGCATCGCATTGGCTGCCTCCTGTCATGTCTGGAATCATCTCTTGGTATTACAACTGTCTGAACATCTTTACTTAGCGCTCAGTGAGAGCCTGACCTTTTCCCACCCCAGGCCATTCGTTCTATCAGTGGACTCTGTGTGTGCCTCTGGCTGGAATAACCACTCCCCCCCACCCCGGCCCGAATCAGGGGCAATAGATCATGGGCCCCATCATTTATGGCCTATAAATTAAAGGATGGCTGGGAAATCTGGCCTTGGTGCCTGGCTGCTCGCTCCTTAGATACACAGTGTCAGTCTTTTATCAGGGGAAGGCTGTTTGGTCTCCTTCGGAACCCCCTGAAAGACAGTATTTACGGGTTATGGAAATACCTTCACCACATGTTTATTTCTTTGAGACAGTCTGCCCCAAGCTCATTGGCTCCTTGTTCTTGTCTCTGTCCTGAGCTGTCTGGGCATTTAATGGCCTTGGGTGTATACTTTCCACATTTCCAAGACTCCTCAGTGCAGTAGAATCTGCTTTTAACCCCCCTCTCCCCACCACACCCAGAGTGTTTGGGGTTTCATAATGGCAAACAGTGACTGTCTTTGGTGCTGGGGAGGTTGCATTCCTGAGACAGGGTGTCCCTCTCTTTCCACTGAAGCTACAAGGCTCCATTGATGGCTGCGACGGTCCCATCCCCGATCCTCCAGAGCCTTGGCCTTCCTCTGGAGCTCCCACATCTTCTAAGTCTGTCACATCAACTTAGAAAACAGACGTGTGACTGTGGAATCCCAGATTCCAGGAGAAACTTTGCAGTTATAGGGCGATGGTTCTCAGGGACATCTCTGCCAGACACGTCTGCTACCATCATCGTCAGATTTCAGACTCCTGCTGCCTCCATGTTTGACACGAAAAGTGTTTTTGTGTAAGCAGTGCCAGGATGCTTCTCTCTAGCCCATAGATAGCTCACGATCATACAGGAGGAGGTGGCAGAACATGAGCATGTGAGCCCATTGCTATTCTGGGATTGCAGGATGCACGGAAGGCCATGTGGTCTCACACTTGGTCAGATGCAGGAATCCTCACCTTGACATATTGGACAAGTGGTCATCGGCCTTGGTCTGCAGAGGTCAGACCCTGCCTGAGGCCCCAGAAATTGCAAGATCTTCGGAGCCAAGTGGACCATCTTGGCCTTATCCGCTCCTGATTCCCCAAGTCTTAGGAGCCAAGCTTTCAGGGCCCACGTAGACCCAAAGACAGGAGAATTTTCAGAAGCTCCAGATGAGTCAAAAGCAACTCAACTTCAAGAGCCACTTGGCCTGCTCATTTGGCTGCCAGCTTTTGCCCAGTTATGGGGTAAAACCTGAGGTGAAACTTGATCGTGGCAGCAGCCACCCATCCCTTCTTTACTCTCTATAGCCAAGCTCTTGTTTTCGGAGAGTGTTTACTTCCCATCCTTCCTGTCCTAGTAAGATCTTCTCCAGGGTGGCACTTAGCCTTGTCCTTTAGCCTGAGTCCAATGACTAAGCTATGCTGGTCAGCCTCTGTGTTTGACTTCTCATCCATGCAATGGGCTACTTGTGTCTACCTCAGAGGTGTGTCGTGAGGACAATAGTGATGCATTTAAAGCACTGAGAACGCTGCTTCACTAGGCTCAGAGACGTGAAACAACTCACCCAGCAGTCACAAAGGTGAAGAGTCGGGGCTTGCAGCAATGCCCATGTGGGCTCAATGCCCATTCCTTCATCTGCATTTCACACCTTGTTTCAGCCCTGTGGTTAGCGAGGGGGGGGGGCTACTGACTCCTCAGGAGCCCATCATTTGCAGCAAGTGGCCTTTTTTTTTTTTGGTTTGGTTCCTGATTTTGAAATCACCCATTATCTGTAAAGACCACATTCGACTCTCAGAACGCCTAGAGCTAAATCAGACTCTGCTACATCCCAGTTGGATGATTTGGGTTAGTCAAGAAATCTCTTCCACCCTCAGTTTTCTCATTTGTGAAAAAAAAAAAAAAGAGAGAATAAAGTCCATCTTCCAAGATGGCAGTCAGTTCAATCAGATGGTGTAGCCAGGACAGTGGCGTGAAAGGATCTTGTGTCATCGTAGCCAATTCTTACCAGTTTGTCAGCATTCAGCGTGAAAAAAGAAATCTTTGTGACAGACTCAGCAAAGTACCCAGGCACAAAGTTAAGTCTTACTTAGGCTAGCTATCACCGTCATCATCAAAATCCCGAAGGCATCCTATGCAAATGTAAAATCTTTGGATGTTTACCCCTGACCAAGGGTGTCAACTGTGGCATTCGTACTATGCTTTCCTCTTCTGGGTAAATGCATGACTTGGCAAGATGGTTGCTCGGCACTGGGGTGTAGAGTATGGCTGTGAAACAGAATTTTCTCCTGCCTTCAGATAACTAGTCTTTAGGGGGCCTCAAACCCGTGACCCTGTCTTCATTAGCCATGTGAACTTGCTGGCCTGCTCTGCCCTTGGTAATAATTCCTGCCAGGTCACAAAGAATATCTTACCCCATGAGCCTTGGGTTAATGCCAACCTTTGACCCTATTCACTTAAAAGGTAATAAGCAACAGAAGCATTCATTCATTTATCCAGCAAACATTTATCAAGGGACATTCTTGAGTTTCTTAGTTCATCATGACACAGTATGCCTGCTGCATACTATTTTAGGCTGCCACATTCTTCCCAAGATAAGAACAAAGTCAGGTATCTGACTTTCCTTGTGTTTGGGCCATTCATCACCTTTTCTCTTCTCTCCACACCCAATTGAACCAGGAACTCCCATTAAAAAGGCTTTGAGCTGATGACTCTGAAAAAGCCCAGGGCTTGACTCCCCTTCCTTTATGATCCCATTAGCAGGCTGCAGGGTGACAACCGTGTGGAACTAAACACAAGAAAGCATCACTAACAAACGCAGAACACATGTTCACTGTCGTGAGGATGTGGGATTTCCTTTATCCCGGTGCGTTTACTTACCTCAGTCCAGCAAGATTAGGAGATGGGCGATTTGCTCATTCTTTCAACGATTCCTTCATTTATGAAACATTTTTTGAGTGTTGTATATAAGCACCATTCTGTTCTGCATATGAAGCTGGCAAAAAGACATCTATAATACTTCACTTTGTGTGTGTCTGAATGGGAGACAATGTCCGCATTGGCTAAATAGCCTGACAAGAATAGCATGTGTAAAAAAGAAGAAATGATTTGCTTTATGTATTGCTTATTTATTCATTTTGTGAATTACCAGCTGAATGGCGTGAAAGATGGTTGAGGCTGGTACCCAGAGGCAAGCAACAGAGGCAGAGATTCTGCTGTCCTGGAAACTGGGGAGACCACTGTAGACTAGGTGACCAAAGAACACTAAAATTAAACTGATCTATGCCTGATGAGAATGAGCCCCTTCTGCTAAGAAGAAGAGGAGAGATTTAGAAATGTGTCCAAGGCTATTTATCTCTCTTTCACGGTAGCATTCAGCAAAGCAAATGGAGCTAATTGCTTAATGTGTGGGATAGAAAAGCTTGAGGAAGAAAGTTTAGTGAGAGCTTGAGATAGAAGTCCTACAGATGGGTGAGACTTGGGAGGGAACATCTTGGATTCAGAGAGCAGGAAATAAATTCTGCAGGGAAGATAAAACAAGCAGAATGAGTGGGAGATGCAGAAGCGGAGCCAGGATAAAGGAAAAGAAGAAGCAGCTAGGAAAGAGAGGAAAGGAAGGAAGGATAGGAGGGCAAGAAGACAGAGAGGAAGGAGAAAGAAGTCGTAGATAAGGAAAAGGGGAGGAGAGAGGATGGAGAGAAGAAAGAGGAAGAAGGAAGGAAGGAGGGAGGAAGGAAAGGAGGAAGGAACAAGTGAGAAAGGGAAAGAAGGAGGAAGGAAGGGAGAGGAGAAAGGAAGCAAAGCAGAGGGGGAGGAATCTGAGTGCAGGCTGCTGCTTTGGGCCTTCCATTTCTTCTAATTCCCACCCTTCCTTTAGCACAAGCATGGAGCACAGCTGTTTCATTGTCTCAGTGAGTGCCAACAGGGCTGTCTGCACATGGTTTTGGGAGCAAGAAGACCATTAGCCAGGTGATTTATGGCAGGTCAAAGCGGTGCTTTTCTGTGCCAATCACAGAAGCCTCGACGCCTCAGGATGCACTGGGAGCCAGGTACTGAAGGGAGAGACACTCTGGCTTGGAGCAGCAGGGCCGGTGGGCCGAGCGTGGCCTGGGGCATGGGATGGACTTGTACAGTGAGTCTTTATTGACATAAATTGCACAAAGGGGCTTCACTGTGATATTTACAACATGCATAGAATCCTTGATACAGTTCTCCCTGTCTACGTTACATTTTCTTCACCTCTCTCCCTCTTCTATTCTCCTTTTGAACAATTTGTGGTGAGCTTCATTATATCCTTTCCATCTGTGTGTGTATAATATATATATATATATATGCATATGTGTGTATATATACATGTGTGTATATAATATACATGCACACACATACACACATAAGTGTATGTGTGTACGTACACATATATATTTACTATATGACCCAGTTACCCTCTCCTTTCCTTCTTTAAATTCATAGTATTATGACTATTACTTTCATTACTGTTATTATTCTAGGTCTAGCTTCTGCATGTGAGTGAAAACGTGACATTTGGTGAAGTTCTTTGGGGTAGAGGGAGAATAGGAGGGTGAGGCTGGGGGTGAGGGGAGGAAAAGTATCAAAATGGGAGAAGAAAGTCTTGAGTCATGTGACTAGATGATGCTCCAGAAGCCAGGATCCAGAGGGTCCCATGAGGAGCCCTTGTCGAGCCCAGGCTGGCAGGACTCAGCATGGCGCTCTCCCTCAGGTGCCCTGTGGGATACAGAGTCCCCATGACTGTACCTGGCAGCTCTACTCCCTGGGCTGTACAAATGGAGACACTGGAAGCTGGACTAGATGCCAGTGTGGAAGCCCAGAGTTCCAAAGCAGGGGCGTTAGGATGGCCTGTGATTGCTGATCGGAGGAAGGAGGGCCCTGAGCTGGCCCTGAGCCCTGAGCTGGGGACCTGGAGGCCACCTGCGAATGCTTATTCCACATGCAGATTCCAACCACCCAGCGACATTGAAGAGCCGTGATTCTTCCGTCCACTGAAGGTTTGAAGCCATCCTGGTCTGGGGTGGGAGGAGGAGTGCAAGCCAGGTGTCTTCTGGGAGGTGGGGCCAGGCCAGTTAGAGAAAGAGACCCAGAACTGCCAGGCTCAAGGGGGGCCTGAGAACAACGAGGCTTTTGACCTCCAGGAACCCCTGTCATTCAGAGACGCCATGTCTGACAGCTCACAGCCTCATGCCTGTAAGTAAGCAGCACAAGGCATTCTGGGTCAGACAACCCAGAAGCCTGCAGGTGTGCGGGGAGGACCTTGGATGCTTGTACGTAGCCTCAATTTCAGCTCTCCCAGAGCTCCAAGGCTCTTCTGAAGTCCTGTTCTGTAGGGCTCCTCCTAGCAGCTGCCTGCCATCCTGTAGCTACCGTTTCGCATGCTTGTGCCAACTGGCGGTGCTCTCTCTCAGTACTCTCCTTTGGCCTTCTTCCAAGATGTAATGGATGTGCCCGGTTTTGTGTGTGTGTGTGTGTGTGTGAGAGAGAGAGAGAGAGACAGAGAGAGAGAGACAGAGACAGAGACAGAGACACACAGAGAGAGACAGAGACTTCCCCCACAGCTGTGCCCAGTTATTCTAGCTTGGGGAGAATCCCTTCACTTTCAATTCTCCACTTGTTCCAGGATCTGGACCACACAGGACTTTGGGCCTTACCGGAAGAGGTCCCAGGAATGGTCCTAGCAATGGCTGTCAAGTTCATGGGAAGGGAAGCGCCAGGAGAAGCAGCCACTGGGGCAGTGGGCTCTGGAGTGGGGCTGACATTGTTGAGGTCTTGGCATTGATTGCTGGGTTGTCATGGGCATCACCTCGTCCCCTCTTTTGTGTCTCAGCACATGTTCTTGTTGGGGCTAAGGGAAATGTGGTGTGTGTACATAGCATCCCACATGTGTCTATAATGATGGGCAGATAAAGTTCATCCCCAGGACAAGCACTGTCCTACTCAATGGCCAGGTGTGTAGAGAGAGTGAGAAGAAGAGCAAGACTGAGCTTTTCTTCTCACTCTGCTGTGGACACCCACAGGTCCCTCCTCCCTGTGCCCTTCCTGCCTCCCCTGCATCCCGCAGCATTTCCCTTCTCTTGGATCCATTGGTTCTGTCTTGTTATGTCTCCAGGCTCATGGTTAGTCTTTGTTGTAGCTAGAGTGGGAGAGGGGCAGAGATGGAGCAGAGGTGGAGAGGAGACAAGAGTCTGAGTGAAACATCTGTAAGACAGGCTTAATCTATTTTTTCCAATGTTGTTCACCTCCTATGGTGTAATTCTGGTATGTTGCTATGCCAACCTTGGAAACCAACCTTGGAAATAACCTCCAGGGAGAAAATGGGAGGGAAGGAAAAGACCCCATCCTTGTACACAATTGCTCGTTAGGGCAGCCTCCAGGGGTCAGCATACCCCACCATTGTGATGATAGGTAATAATCATCATAGTGGTGGTATTTCCTGTGGACAGGTGAACTTACTCCTCTAGCATTCTAGGTAAAGGGAAGTTTTGGTGAACTGGTGTACACGCTGGTCTAAAACTGAGGGCAGACTCCCAGTCAAGGCTTTTGGACTCATGAATGGGGTGTGCTGGAAATCATAGCTGTGGGAGCTATAGTATCGGCAGGCCCCCGGTAATGGAAACCAACATATTATCTCTTGGGGAATCTTGGTTTTTCCAAAAATGGACAGAGACCCATGCACAAGCGAACAGCATTAGCCAAAGCCCTGAACAACTGGTCCTTTAAATAACCAGTCTCTTGGGGAAGAGGCAGAGCGCATGACATATTTCTTCTGGAGAGGATGATACAACTGTGGAGTGCCTGTTGTGTATTGTTACAGCCAACACTTCAATATGTTTATCTTCATTTTAAGAGATGGAACAATTAGGCTCACAGAGATTAAGTAATTTATCCAAAGACACAGAGGAATTTCTAATTTTCCTCTCTCTCTCACCTACACTTGATCTCTATCTCTCCCTCTGTCAAACTCCTCAACTATCCTACCTACGACACTCATCACACTATATGATGTAAAATTCTCAGACTTCAAGGGATAAAACTAGACTTTTTTTTTTGTTTTAAAGAGAGGTTGTTATTCAGCCTGCCGATCCAAGTAGTGTTTGGCATCCGCATTTTCCAGGCCATCCTCCCTTTTCCTGTCGACATTCTGCACTGTTCTGGACAATTCGACTTTAGCACAAGGACCCTGAAGACCTGTGCAGCAGTGATCATTGCTTATGTGGAATAAGTGCTAGCTGTTCCCTTTCCCAGGACCTCACTCAGCACCCACTGTGCCTTGTTGCCCTTTTCAGTGAAGGACACGGGGAGGTGAAGCAGCCTATACTCAGCCACTTGGGGTGGGGGGGATGTAACAGATAGCATCCCTGACTGGTCCTGGAGCCTAAGCCCTTTACCACAAAGCTGTGGCTTTGAGCACTAGGCAGACAGAGGGTAAGTCTGGTACACCTGTACTGTTTGTTGTACCTGCTCTGTTCTGTGCCTAAGAGCAGTAGGCCCTAAGTAAACATACTGTGTTAGTGCAAGCATAGAACACCAGTGGTCAGTGACTTGATAGCTTTTCTCAGTGGCATCAGCAAATGATAAAGAATTAGGTATGTGAGAGAGAAGGAATGTTGACCCCACGAAATGAACTGGCATTTTTGTTTATCTTTCCAGTTGGAAGAAAGTGGGCCATTTTTCTTTGTTTCTTGTTTCTGTTTTTGGCCAGCTATTTCTATCTTCTGTGCATTTGGTTAATGTCTCCTGTGGAGACCCTGGAGGTGCTGGGAATTGTGGTGAGGGCTGAGGGCTCTGGCCCTTTAAGTAGCGAGGGCCGCTGGTCTTTCTTCCCTTTTCATCCTTGTCTTTGCCAGGGTGGAGCTCCCTCCCTCTCCCTTGGCTTCCTCCTTTGCTGGAGGCAGCTGTTAGGCCCACATCTGTCTACTCAGCTGCAGGTTTGGCTCATGGGACCGTATTAGTCTCAGTGCTCATGTGAAACTAACCCTGGGAGTTTGGGGAGCCAAGCTCATTTCTGTTTGGGCCTCTCCCAGCCTCATAGATCCCTGGGGCTCTGTGGGTAGTCCACATGAATAAAGAGAATAAGGGGGCTGGGAAGGTGGCTCAGTGGTACAGTGCTTGCCTAGCGTGCATGAAGCCCTGGGTTTGATTCCTCAGCACTACATAAATAGGAAAAGCCTGAAGTGGTGCTGTGGTTCAAGTGATAGAGTGCTAGCAAAAGCAGCTCAGGGACAATGCTAAGGCCCTGAATTCAAGCCCCAGGACTGGCAAAAACAAACAAACAAACAAAAAAACCCAAGATGTATTAGGACTGGGAATGTGGCTTAGTGGTAGAGTGCTTGCCTAGCATGCATGAAGCCCTGGGTTTAATTCCTCAGTACCACATAAACAGAAAAAGCAAGAAGTGGCACTGTGGCTCAAGTGGTAGAGTGCTAGCCTTGAGCAAAAGAAGCTCAGGGACAGTGCCCAGGCTGAGTTCAAGTCCCAGGACTGGCGAGAGAGAGAGAGAGAGAGAGAGAGAGAGAGAGAGAGAGAGAGAGAGAGAGAGAGAGAATAAGTCATGCTCAGTTTTAGCGCTGGAGTCAAAGGCCTGGGTGTGGAAATGCCCCACCGTGGTGTGTGAACACACACTGGTTGTAGTCAGTCCCCATGTGGAATCTGTGATTTGCTGCATGACAGACATTGCCTTGCCATGCCCTCTGGGGCACTGACTGGTTAATCACGCCTGCTACTATTCCAAGTCGATAACTTACTAAGAAATTGAAAGCAGAGGTGGGAAGCTGGAGGTTTCAAAAACAACTGTTAAGACTCCACACTGGGCATGCACCCCCAAGTTCTCGTCCCCGAGCGGCAGAGCCCAGGACGCGGCTGCGTGCCTCTGGGAACCTGGCCACCGCGATGAAGGGCTGGGTGTGAGATGTGGGAGTCCTGGATTCCACACTGGGGACCAGCACATGCCAACCTCCCTCGTAGCCACAGGATGGCCTGAACCAGAGCTAGCCTCCTTTGCATTCAGTGGGGGCTCAGGAGCCTGGAATCCAGGGAACGATGTTCAGTACTTAGTTCTCTGTGACCAGGGGTGTGGTGGCTGGGGGATGTTCAGCAAGAGGTTGTGGGTAGAAGCACATCGGGGTTAGGCTCCTATGTGGGTCCAGGCTGAGAGACCCCCACCAATCCCTGTGGGGGTGGTGACAAGTCCCATGGGCTCTGTGATGATATTGTATATGACCAGCAGGTGGAGATGGAATTACACGCAGGAGAGCTTTGGACAGCGACTTAAAAAAAAAAACTTAAAAAAAATCACTTTAACTTTTTTCAATGGAGAAAGTGATTTGTGTACTCCTAAGATTTAGGTGAGGTTTAAAAGCAGTTTGAGAGAAACCCTCTCTTTCTCAGGCTTGTATTTTCTTAGGTTTTTTTTCAGGGTTCCTTGGGTCTCCCCAGCTTTCTTTTCTCCCTCTTCTTCCCTTCCCTGCTTGGGCATGACCTATTTAACCCAAATGAAGTATAAATTAGGAAAGATGAAGGTACATGTTTTAGTTTATCTTTCATACAATTTTTATTGCTGTTGTAAAGGTGTTGTCCAGAGGTGTGACAGTTATATGTTAGGTAATGAGTACATTTCTTTTTGAACATTGTTACCCCTTCTCTTGTTCCCACTCAGGTCTTCCCTCCCATAAGTTGTATACTTCATATTCAACATAGTGTCTAGTGGGTTCCAGTGCTACATTGGTTCACCTTTTCTCCCTCCCTTCCTGTGGCCCCTTACGCTCCCCAAGACAGAGAAACAAACAAGACAAAAGAAAAAGCAAACAAAACAGCACCAAAGATAGAAGCTCTTATTTCCATTTCCCAGAGCTCATTTAGTTAACTATTATTTTAATATGATCAGATGCACATGGGCATTGCACCTTTGTGTTGCTCTCCTAAGAATATCCTTCTTTGCTTTCACTGTGTGTGAGTGCTTAGAGCCCTGTATAATTTATCATGTCCCAATGCATTTTTCTTTTACCATCCAGTGTGTTTACTTGTAGCTTTATAGGCACATTCCAGCTACCACAAATGAGGGAAACACACTTTTTAATTGTACATACAATCCCATTTCAATATCTGTGTAGGAAAGGAAGAAGATTGATAGGAAAGAAGTGTCAATAATGGTTTCCTCTGCAGGTAGAATCACAAAGCATTTTTTCTTTGTCTTTTATTAATTTTATTTTTAAAATGCTCCTGCAGCAAGATCCACCTATTTTGGCATCCATTTCTATGGATTTCACTGTAAGCATGAATTTGTGCATTTATTGCTTTCTCTCCTTTTTTATTTTTGCCCTCACCAGGTCCCCTTAGTTCTTCTAGCTCTCTGCTTTTCTCCTCTGCTCACCTTGCCTGTGTCTCTTTCTTTAGATCAGGATGCTAACTCATATAGACCCTCTCCCAGTGGTAACTTCTGTGATCTCCCATGAGTGTGTTGCTTTCGCATTCCAAAACTCTCTTCATGGTGACACTAGAAACCACACCCTCAAGCCTGCAAGCCTGAGGCATTTAAGCGTTTTTGTGGGAGTCATTTCCCTAGCCCTGTGTCATGTTTTACATGTGTCTTTTTGTCCATTGCTTTGTCTACTTCTACTCATCTTTTGTCCTGTCTGCACTCTCCTCATATCTTGTCTGAGTCTACTTCAAACACACCTTGACCAGTGTCTAGTCTCTAGTGTCTCTTCTCTCCTGCTCTACTCCATGCTTCTCATTATCCCTGGGAGACCAAGATTCCTCAGACACATATAGGACTGTCTTACTCTCTCAGCAACGGCAAGGGCTTTGGGTGACATTCACAGTAGCCCTGCTACCTCAGCCCAGCCCCCATTTCATCTGCAGGACACTACTGGGATGCCCCAGACCCATGCGCTGCTGGTTGCTACAAATCCTTCCACCTGGAACGTCTTTCTCTGTGACAAGAATAGTTCAGAATCTCCTCCACTCTGCAGCTACCTCCCTGAATCTCTCAGGACAATCAAATAGTGCTCCTTCAGCCTCTCTTGTGTCCTGACCACTCTCTCTAGACATAGCCAGAATCTAAAGGACCTTGGTAGTGTGAAAAATGACTGGAAAATGGCAGAATGAGAGAGTGATCAAGAGACACAGAACGGGAACTCAAAGAGGAAAGTGAGTCAAAAAGCCAGAGGGTGATGGTGAGGATGGTCACGGGAAGCATATTTCTTGGAGCGGAGGGTGGTGATGACTTACCCTATTGAGTTTTCACAACAATCCAGGTTCTATTTTGTTTTATTCAGATGGGAAGGGAGGGTGCAAAGAATTGGAGTAACTTGTTCCAAGTGACAGTTTCATGTGAGTGAAAATGTGTGCTTTGCAGTTTAGGCAGTTTGCTCACAAAGGCCCATCAGCTGTAGTTTCAAGTCAGAGCCTTTCTTTCCCTTCGGTATTGACATGACCTGGAAGAGAACACTGCAGTGACAGATCTTGACTGGGACTTGCTGCTGGCAGGTACGCTCCCTTGGGTGGCTTCCGTTGTGTAAAGGAAGTCCCTGTAGCACATATTCTGTTAAACCCCCTGAGCCAGAAAAGGTGTAAAACCAGCTTGGTGGGTTTCTGCAGCGGTCACCTGCAGCTGTCCTCCAAGCTGGCTTCTCGGGATGATCCGATATCCTTGGCAAATGGAGTACAGGGCAAGGTGACAGGTCCAGAAGCAGATCTGTCCCTGCCAGAGGCAATTCTGGCAAAGGATTTCCACAACACTGCACCTTTCCCTTTCAGCTGCAAGAATTAAAACAACAACAACAACAGCAAGAGCAGTTCAGGTCAAGAAGGGCTAGAGAACAGCTAGTGGAACCTTCGTGTCCTATCTTTGAGAAGATACAGATTCTAGCTCTGGGGCCCAAATGAGGAAACTTGGTGCTTCTGCATCTCCCAGTTTCTCATGGTCAATGTACATCTCACTCCTCCTGATGTGAATGCTGTATCTGCACCATCAAACTCTTGTCTTGCTCTGCCTTCTCTGACCCATACCCCGTGAACCCTTCATCTGTCGCCATGTTTCTTTTACCTAGAAACAAAGAAGTAGTTGAAATACCATGTATTCAGGGCTTCATAGCTTTCAAAATAAGTGCAAAAATAGTATCTTCTAGAGTTCTGGTGATGAAGTCATTTGTCCATTCATTCATTCATTCACTTGGGACACTAATTATTTTTCCAACCACTGGTTGCTAATCACTTACCGTGTGCCTGGCAGACAATGATGAAGAAAGAGCCAAACCCAACCTCTATCAGAGAAGACTGAAGGAGTAGTGTGGCACATAGTAGTGGGGCGCACGCACACGCACACACACACACACACACACACGGATTAATTGTGGCGAGGTGTGTGAAGGAAGAGGAAGTATAGATAACTATGTTGGAAAGAGATTGGTCTCAGGGAAGGCATTTCTGAGGTGGAGACATCAAAGCTGAGATGGGAATGGTGAGTCAAAGTGGGGGCGGGGAGGGGGAGGGGGAGGGAGATGAAGACCCAGGTAGGGAGGCATGCTCCATGGAATCCATCCCAATACAGGTGTTATCCTGATTTCCCTGGGGAGAGACACCTCAGCAGCTCCGCATGAATGACAGCATTTAATGCATGTGTTCTAGCAGGAATTGCAGGATGTAACTCCAGACCACCAGCCAGCAGCAGGAGAGGGCTCAGGTCTTACACAAGGATAGCCACATCAGGACAATTTATGTCTAGGTCCCCAAGGGAACCTAGCGAGAAGGGGTGTGTGTGTTCTATCAAGCGTTTTGGGGGCATGGGCAGGGGTTGCCAGTAACAAAGAGACTTGTGTTCTTCCTGGTCTGGCCTGCGCCCTGCCCAGAGAGGTATGGCCGCCCATTTGACCCTCCTCCTACTGCTGCGGCTGTGTGAAGACCCCCACCCCCTCACTCCAAACTACTTCAGTGGCCGGAACAGCTGGGATCTGTTGTTGCCTGCTGGCAGAGTCTTGGAATGTCTTCCTGTGGATCCGGTGCCCTGCTCTGCTGGGGCCTCTGCCTTGACCTAGAGTTGAACTTTACTGTAAGGTCCAGGACTAGGACTTGCCTGATAGTAGCACGAATTGCACAATCACTTTAAGAAAGCAGAGGCTGCCTTTCTAGCCATTCACAGGCCAAGGATTCGCAACCCATTCATGTTTCCCAAGGGTAGGCGAGTGTGTCAGAGAGGGACCAGATAAGACACTTGCTTTTGTTCACCAACACCCTCAGGAGGTCAGGGCCCAGATAGCAAGGCTCCCGGTGGGGAGGGGGCAGAGCAGGGACCCTTCAGATAAGAGTTGCTGCAGGATGAATGTTGTTTGCAAGAGAGGAGATGCAAAACATCCGTTAATGCGGTTTGTTAAAAGACATCTTTCCATTCACAGAACTGGAGTACAGGAGAGGTGGCAATTCTTGTCTAACTCCTTCCTTCCTTCCTTCTCTTCCTTCCTTCTCTCTTTCTCTTTTTGGTGCCAGTCCTGGGGCTTGAACTCAGGGCCTGGATCCTATTCCTGAGCTTTTGTGCTCAAGGCTAACACTCTACCACTTGAGCCACAGCTCAAGTAATTGGAGAAAAGTAATTGGGGCAATTAATTGGAGAAAAGTCTCATGGACTTGCCTGCCCTGGGTGGCTTTGAACTGTGATCCTTAGATCTCAGCTTCTTGAGTAGCTAGGATTATAATTGTGATCCATTGGCACCTAGCTTAACTCCTTTTGAAAAATATTTTTTTAAAAGGCCATGAGAAGTAGATTTTTTCTGAGATCACACTGAAAGTCAGGACCAAGGCACTGGGTAGAATTTGGAGCCTCTGGTAGAGTCTACCGCCTTTAGCCCCTGGGTCTCCATATTTCCCTCACTCTCCTCTGATCTGTGTTTATTTGTCAACTAGCCAGCTACTCACTCACTCACCCACTCACTGCTTATGTGTCTAGAAGGCTGAGGTTGGCCAATGTGTCCAGCAGAGTTGAGAGCTCATAATGCATTCACCCAACAAGCCAGAATGTCCTGAGCCATGTTTCCAGAGGTTGTCTCTGGGGTCAGGTGGGCCTGAAGGAGCGTTGTCATCTCAAACAATCTGGGAGAAGGGAAAATTGACACTGAGATAGAGCTCCCAGTTCTGGGTTTTTGCCTTGTTTGAGTAGTTACCTGCTTCGAGGTTAGGGCCTTAATTGTTCCTGACCTGTGAAGCAATGAGGTCTCAGAGGCCGGTGAGGACACGTCAGATTTGTGGCTAGCATTTTTGTGTGTGTCTTCAATCACTAGTTTGTTTATTTGCAGTGCTGAACACCCAACTCAGAGTTTTGCATCCCCAGCCCTTACTTTTAAACATGTTATTTTTGGTTGACATATAGTAATTGCACATATCTATAGAGTACGATGTGGCACTCCATTCCGTGCATCCAATCTGTGGTGATCCCACCAAGGTAATTGTCATATCTATCCCTCAGACATCCGTCATTTCTTTGTGTTGGGAACATCTCAAGTCCTCTACTTGGTGACGAGGATTAGATTAAGGGCAACCTCCTGACATTCAAGGCAGTACTCTTCTTGAATAAAGCTCTTCCATGACAAAGTCTGTGTAGTGATTTAGTGCTTAGACTTTCAACTCAGACTGTGACCCAAACCTAGCTTCATCACTGACCAGCTGTGTGATCTTGGGAATGTTACTTAACTCTTCTGTGCTTCAATATCCTTAGCTGCTCTCCAAGAATAATAATATTCCTCACTCCATAGGATTATTCTGAGGGTACAATGAGATGGTCTTAGAAAGTTCTTAGAATTTTGCCTATACATTCACAAACCTCAACACATTCTAGAATCTTCCGTGCTGCTTCAACCCATCTCTGTTAAGAGTTCCAAGTATTCTTTGGACTTTCCTGCTTCTGTCTTCAGCGATCCCTGTTTTCTTTCACCTCTGTCTTAGTTCTCTTTGCCCTGTATAGCTGAGGACACTCAGGAAATGGTCAAAGGCTCAGACTCACACAGAGCCTCACCTCCCACTGTGGCTTCGAGGGCAGAGTTCTCTCAGGAGAGGCCACTCGGCTGGTCTATGTTTCATCTCAACTCATTGTGAAGTGGAGATACTTATTCAGACATTATGAATGTTGGAAAAGAAACTCCTGAATTTTCTCAGGTAGTTGGGGATCAATAAATGACAGATCAGCTAAACCCATTGCCTGGCTAAATCCTTACTCTGAGCTGGTCTTTGGGGCCATTCATTGGCCATGTGGTACTTAATCCCCTCCCCCTCCACTTCCTGCTTAGAATGATCATTGAGGCCTTGGGGCCAATTAGCTGCACACACACACACACACACACACACACACACACACACACACACACACAGTGTCCTCCTGTGAACTGGAGGTCCCAGCCCCCACATAGACATTCCACCTCTTCCAAAGCTCAGTGAAGGCTCAGCCAGCCGCCCTTCCGTGTGGGGGCTTCCCTGGCTCCCACTGCAGGCCGCTGTCCTGGTGCAGGCAGGACTTAGGGTGCGGCTATCATAGGTGTTTCAAGTTGAGCCTCTCTGCATTTAAGTGATGGACGATCCCACTTAAGCCTAGCTTCACTTGGTTGTCTTGTTGACCAGTTGTAGGGATGACAACAACCCTTGGGCCCAGAGCTGCAAGTGACTAGATAAAGGCTCATTCTCAGAACCAGCGTGGTGATCGCCTCCTCCTTTTCTTCTTTGTGAAAACACATGCCTTGCCTTTGTTTTCTAAGAAATACCTCAACGGTCCTGAGTCCTGGACATTCCTCAGCTACGATAAGGCTAGGGTGGTGAATCTAGAAAGGGGAAGCTAGCAGGGAGAGGAAATTCTGATGAACAGGAAGATTTCCTAGGCAAGAAGAGACCAGGTCTGACAACGGTGACCTGGAAGCTGGGCTGTCTTGGGCGAGTGGGGACCATGTCACCTTCCAGAGTAGGGGCAGACACACAGCCCTGCATCTTCTCCCGTGCCTGGCATAGACCTTCTGGGAGGAGCAGTTGTTCCAGGATAGATGTTAGAACCCAAGAGTTCCATCTAGTGCCACAGGCATTAGATGAAGGCCTAGAATCTGAGCTTCTGGTCTTGGTCGTTAGTCCCTTGTTGTTCCATTTAGTCTTTTTTGGAACTCAGATTCTTGCCTAGAAAATAAGTATATCAGATCAATGGGTTTATAATCAGATTGCTTTCAGTTCTCCCTTTCCTTTAAAGCATTGTATGTTAAGTCCCAGTTAATAAAACTTGAAAAGCACAGCTCTGTGTAAAGACACCTGGACCCCCACAGTACGATGCCATGACTTTCCAGTCATCCTGATGTGTGTTCTCTGCACATGGTGCTCAGATGCAGTGTGAGGCTTCCGGATGGTTCCTTGCAGTGGTTTATGCTGGGTCTACCAGTTGTCTCCATTAGTGGTGATGGAGTATGACAATGCTGAGACAGACAATCCTGTCCTAGAGCAAGGAGAACACTGTTCAGTGTGCACCGACTCAGTATCAGCCCTGTTTTTGTATCACAATCAGACGATCATTCTGATACATTTTCCCTCAAAAAATGCACAGTTAGTCACCATTTTATGGCTGTGAGGAAACACCCAAGAATACAAATTTAAGAAGAAAGGGTTTGTTTTGGGTCATGGTTTCAGAGATTTCCATCTATGGTTGGCATGCTCCATCACTGTGGGCCTATGGTGAGGCAGAACTTAACAGCAGCCAGAGGGGGTGGCAGGGCAAAGGGGCTCATCTCAGGGCAGTCAGGGAAGAAAGGAAGAAAAGGGAGAAGAGGAAAGAATCGAGGAGAGGAGAGAGAGAATGAGGGAGAGTGAGAGAAAGAGAGAGAGAGAGAGAGTACGCCTAAGACAACGCAAACCCTCCATCCAGGCCCCATCTTCCATAGTTCCAACACATCCTAATAGTCTATTTAGATTTTGAATTCATCAATAGATTAAACCATGGATTAGACCAGAGCCCTCATGATCTAATGGTCACTGGAAATATTCTCACTATCACACCCAGAGGCGTGCTTTACTCATTTCCTAGGTGTCTTCTCAATCTAATCAAGTAGATAATCAATGCTAACCCTCGCAGGCACTCTTAAGTTCTATCCAGTTTCACCTGAATCCACATTTAGGGCTATTGTTTTGAAAAAAAAATACATAGGCATATGCATACTCTCCGTACAAGATGTATAGTCAAATACTCCCAAATCAAGCAATAATACTTGAGTTTGGAGCTTTGGGTGGTGGGTAGGTGGTCTCTATGAGGAAAAGGGGCTTACATTTGCTCTGAGCAGTCATGACCAAAAACAACACAAGAATATGATCTCTTCTGGGATAATCTTCCATGCTTAACATGCCAGTAAGTAGAGGTGTATTCCTGGCAAGGGCAGGTTTAACAACCCTATTAGCTTAAAAACTCCAAGAAATGTACTATCTCACAGTTCTTGAGGCCAGAGTCCTCAGTCAAGCTGTCAGAAGGGCCACACTTACTTGGAAAGCTCTAAGGGAGAATTTGTCTCCATCATTTTCAACTTATGGAGGCTCTAGACATGCCTTGTCTTGTGGATGCATGGCTGCTGTCTCTACCTCTGCAAATACCTAGACTTTCTCTTCTCCCATGTCTCTTAGAAGGACACTTGTGATTGGGTACATGGATGATCTCATATCAAGAGCGCTAACATAATTGTATCTGCAAAAGCCCTGTCTTCAAATATGATCATGTTCATAGGTTCTGAGGGTTAGAATGTGGATGTATTTTTTGAGTGGCCACCATTTAACCCATTCCAATTTCTGTTCTTTCCAAGATTCTATTCTTTCCAGTGGAGGGATAAGGAAACCATGCAGGTAATTTGTCAGTGGCCCCGCATGGCTGGTGGGTGGCAGAGTTGGGCTGGAACCCCACTTGGGCCTGCTTCATGCTCTGCTGAGGAGTCTCATGGAATGCCTGGAGTGTGTGCAACAGGCAGATGAAGTCATTTAGAGCCAACTTTGCCTGCAGAGGGCGCTCAAGGTCTGCCTGTTAGAGAATTGGTAATGAATTCCAGGACCCTACAGAGTGATGAATGAATCTATACTCATTGATATCTCCACCACAGTGCAGAAAATGTCTGAAAAACAGAATTCATGCTTGTAAGATGACTATTCCATATGTCTATATACCTTTCCAATGTTGGTAGCTTAGAGTTAGTAATACCTCATAGATTCTGCACTAACGTCTCTATCTGGGAAGGTACTGCTTCCTCTGAGAGACCCAGGATCCTTTCTCTCTTCCTAGTCACCTGAAGGACTTCAGCTCAGTTACTCTGCCTTGATTTCCAACAATAGAGAGTAAGGTTAACAGTCATCTTCCTGTGGGTTTCACAGGACATTTCCATGCCTTGTTGCTTTAGAGCAGTTCTATCTCATGGAAGGTCAAGGTAAAATAGGAAATGTCCACGTTCTTCAGAGCTCTGGGGTTTTATATCATATGATACTAGCACGTTCTGTCACCATGAGGGCGATGCAGATGAGAAGACAATCACCTTCTTTCAGTTGGATTTTGCCTAAGCGTCATTGGGAAGAAGGGAAGTTAGAAACAAATCTTTGTAATGCAAGGAATGTCTTTCATGGGAATGGAATCCGGGAGACTTTCAGGAGGACGTGGGAAGTCAGAGAGGACTGTGGGGTACAAAGAACAGGAGTTAGGGGTGGTGAAGCATTTCTTCTGGGGTGGGTGGGTGTGGGATATGGGACTTCTCAAGCCATTGAACCTTGCAGTGGATGTATTTTAGAAGCTCAGCAATCCCGCTTTATCTGTGATTTCAGTTAACCATGGCCAACCACAGTCTGAAAATAGCAAATGGAAAATTTCAGAAATAACCAATTCAAAAATTTTAAATTACATGCCATGCTGCATGGTTTTGTTATAGCTTGCTCCATCCTGCCCTGGGGTTGAACAATCTCTTGGACCGGCATATGCATGCTGTGTATGTAACCACCCCTAGTCAACAGCCAGCATCAGATTCCCTATTGTGGTATTGCAATTCCTACTACATAGGATGCGGAACTATCTTGTTTTAAGCCTCCACAGGAACACTGGAATACCTCCTTCTTTATTGGTGAGGGGTATGACAGGGCCTTGGAATCAACCAAACAGAAGCCAAATCTTTAACTTTCATTGTTTGAAGGCCACTCTGCCTCCTGCTGATCTTACTTTAGAGCCTGGATTGGAAGTATCAGTTATCAGTTACCAATTCTTGACCATGTACACGTTCCTTAACCACCCCGAGTGCCAGGGTCTTTGGCTTTCAGACGTTCTGACAGAAGTACAAGAAACCTATTTGCCTTGTTTCTACCATGTGGAAACTTTGGAAAAGCTCTAGATTAGGCTGGAAGAGTCCTTAACAAATGCTTTCAATGAGAGCAAATCTGAAACTTGATATTTTTGCTCAAACATTAAGTCACGGGAAGGCTTAGTAGAGCATCAGAAAAATCTCCTTTTTCTGTGATGGTGGGTCTTAGGCAGTGGACGTAGAACGGCCCTTGCCTGTTGACTTCCTTTTGTTGCTTTGTTGACTGCCCACAGTGATCTGAAACACGAGACAGAAGGCAGGAATTCGTAATCTGTTCCGAGCTGAAGTGACTTCCATGTGACATGACAGAGTTGTGCTGCTCCGTGACTCTGTAACTAATTTTCCTTGCCCAGGCAGCTTTCCAAATTCCTGGGCTCTGGTCTATTGACCAGTAACCTCCACACCAGAGTCAGAAGAAAGCTGTATCTACAATGAGATAGAAAGCTCCTAGCATGTGTACAAATCAAGCATTCAGATGATCTTCTGTACTGTTTCAGGTAGCTCTTATTCTTGGAAGGAACATTCACAAAGGAATTCTCCAAGTTGAAAGGGGTAGGTTTGGAGCAGAAATCAGAGCTGGAATTTGATGACTGTCATAGGTTTTTTGCAAGTGCAAAACATTCAGTTCATCTTACCTAGAACTGGAAGAGCCATCAACACATTAACGTGAGAAAATTTAAGACGTTAATCACTCCAAAGGTCCTCTTATACCAGGAATATAGACTGTCACGTGAATTCAGATACCTGCTTTAACTAGCTGTGTTCCTAATTCACTGTGAAACCTTCAGCAAGCTGCCTAACTCAGTTTAAGAAAGTCAGTTTCTCTTCTTCTAAAAGTAGTTGGGCTTAGCATTTCCTCCCCTATTAATAATTCTTTGATGTAATCTAGAATGCTAGAACTCACCACTGATGAATGAGTGATTGAACTCACAAACGTCCCTTTCCTAAGTTTATGTATTACTCCATTGTTTTTCATCTGTCATTTAGATTCCGTGGAGCTGGGTAGGTCAGTCATGTTATCACAGCTTATAGGTTAGGAAACTAAGGCACAGAGAGAATGAGTGTTGGGACCATGACTTTATGGCTGGTGAATGGAGTAGGTCAGAATACAACCTGGATATCCTGACATCTCGTTCAGTTCATTCTAAACTTGGTAGATAAGATTGTTGACAGAGCCAGAAGCCATATCCCGGGAGTCTCACTTCCCTCGCACCCCTGCCTGTCACGTTATGCCTCTTTCTCCTTTTGTATTTCTTCCTGATTTGCCCTGCTTTACTCTAGAAACCTTTGCTGAGTGGGGAGAAAATGCTACATCCAACCTTATCCCCCATTGCTAGTGGGAATGTAAATTAGTGTGGCCAACATGGAGAATAGTATGGATGCTCTTCAAAAACTAAACATAGATCTGCCATATGACCCAGCTACTGATTTCTAGCTGTATTGTACTGGAACTGAAATCACAGTACTGGAGATAACTGCACATCTACATTTATTGTATAACTAATCACAATATATACTAAATAATATATAATATACTATATAATACATAATACTACTAATCTATCTGTCTGTCTATCTATCTATCTATCTATCTGGAACTGGAGGAGGGTGAAATCAGCCAGATACAGAAGATAAGAACCACGCTCTCTCTCACATGTGGAAACTAAAGGTAAGATAGTGACTAAAGACATGGAGAGGTAGAGGATGAAAGTGGGAGCAGGAGGAGGATGGATTTGAACACCACATAGAAGTATCACAATGAGCCACATTAACATGGACAATTCATATGTGTTCATAAAAAATCAAATCTGAAAGCGTTAGTTCTCCCCAGTTTATCTTAACCATTTGTAGCAGGATAGTCTGCATTTATTATCAGTGTGGTTACATAAGAACACTGTATGTTAGGAAGGAAGTTGTAATATGCTGCTACAGAACACCAATGACACAAAGAAGCACACTTTGTATGAGTTCGTTTTTGAATGGAAACAAAACGAGGTCAACAGCAAAGGGAGAAAGAAGACCATGCACAGGTTAACTGGTTGGTGACAGGAAGTGGAACTGAAGATGCTTTTCATTTCCTTCTTGTTTCCTTTGCTGCTTTTACCTAAATGACTAAATTGACTACATATTAGTGTGGGGATCCCTTAATGTAGATCTTCTAAATAATATGAGAAGAAGATTCTGTTTGATTGGACTGGTACCCAACCAAATGCACGCCTAGCTTTCCTGTAGGTAACTGTGGAGCAGAGTGATTCCGAAACATTTTCAAAAAAGACACGAGTCTTCAGGAGTGACTGCTAATGTTCCATGAGGACAGCCGGTGGGTCAGTGAGACAGAAGAGGACACGACTTGCTTTTGTCAGATAGTCGTGTCTGAGCGAGCACTGACGACACTCACCAGCCAGAAGTGGAAATAGAGCCACAGCGTTGCTCTGCAGGCAGAGGGAGTGGCTACCACAAACCGAGGGTCCCATGGCTCCGTGACAGTTGTACCAGCCAATCAGCAAAGCTGGAGCAATGCAGCGAGAACGCAGCTCTCAGTCATGAGTGAACGTGTCTCCTGGGTGGGATGCTGTCACGGTTTTGTCGAGGACCCATGGTCCCTGGGCTTAGGACTTGAAATGCAGAAAATCCACCAAGCTTGGTAGTGGGAACAAATAAGACAATGTATAGAAAAAATGGTGTTCATACACAAACGGGAACCAGTCAAACATGAATACTTTCTGCTCACAGGTGTGTTTTTGTCACCTTTCTCTCAGCCTTATCAGGAACCAAGAGGGACACCTTTCTTTGCAACCAGAAAACAATGGTTCCCTCAAATTAGAAAACAAGATAGTTTTGTTTTTGTAAGGGGGTATACATTTTTCTTTTAGTTGTTATGGTTCAAGGGTATTTCTTCTTAGCATTGCTTGTTTTTGGTAATGTGTGACATTATTTTTCCAGTTCTGAAAGTCGCAATGTTTTAAAAAAGTATAGTGATTTTGGTTAAAAAACAAAACAAAACCCTGAGCTACAGCCAGGTGCCAGTGGCTCATGCCCATAATCCTAACTACTCAGGAGGCTGAGCTCTGAGGATCATGGTTCAAAGCCAGTCCAGGCAGAAAAGTCCTTGTGAGACTTTGATCTCCAATTAACCACTCAAAAACCGGAAGTGGCGCTGTGGCTCAAGAGGTGGAGTGCTAGCCTTGAGCACGAAGAGGCCCATGGGCAGCGCGTAGGCCCTGAGTTCAAGCCCCATAATCAACAAAAAAAATTCCACAAAAACCCCTGAGCCACTTGCCTGTTATTACCTGTATAGTTAATATGTGTCCTATGTGGAATTGTCAAATTACCTTTAAAGTTACATACCAATAACTATGGTGAGTTGAGTGTTATGCAGAGTCTTAAACATGTTCTTAAACAACAACAACAACAAAAGCAACAACAACAATGGGAGCAACAAAACAAAAGTAAATACACAAAGCAAATACAATATAAAAAGCGGATCAGACACAACTGATGTCTGTTTTGACAAGTAAATGACTCAACATTTTCTCTCTGAGAGGAGTTGCCGGGTCCTAGATGCAGATCTAGTCCAGCACTTGTTGGAGCCTCCGGGAGAATGTGGAGCAGCGTGGAGGAGAAAGAAGTACCTGGTCAAAACTCTCCTTCAAGCCGGCTTGGCTGATAGTTCTTATTTTTTAGATAGAAATTCTGTGGGGATGGGGCAGAGTGAAGATGTGGATTTCAGTGGGCTGGGACCTTAGCTCCAGACAAACTACGTTTCCTCTGTGGGCCTCAGTTTCCCATGACAGGGTCGGTGAATTGGTCCTTGAGTTTCCTTCCACTGCCAACCTCCCACACCCTTGATTTTTTTTCTTTCTCTTGTTGATGGACTCCCCCAGGTCAGTAGATGGCAGTAGAGACTTTTGAATGAGGACTCAAGTTGCTGGCTTTACCTAATCCCCCTTCTAGCCAGGCACTGCTGGGAATGCTGCCTTGGAAGGCTTCTGCATTGCTGAGTTGACAGCTGCTGCTTGAATTTACTCCTCTTTGAGCCACCAAGGGATAAGATTTAAAGGAACAGCATTTCTTAAGGGTTCATACTCTAGCTCAAGATCAAGCTGGCTTCAGAAGTCAGCTACTTCTTCCCTTGGTCACTGGAGCACATCTGATCTGTTTCTGGTGTTTGCCACACGTAGGATATTTTTTTAAGGCAGTTTAAATAATACTTATTAATTTTTATTATTTTAAGTAGCTGTACAAAGGAGTTGCTGTTTAACAAAGCAGCTTATGAATGCGATGCATCTTGATCAGTGTTAACCCTCCCAATATCCTCACCCGTCCCTCCCCTACCCACCCCTTCCCTTGCTCCTCTTAATTTTGTAGGCTATGCATTGAATTCTTGACTACGTTCTTCCATTCATTTATTTTTACTGTAAAGGTTACAGTTACACAATCAGCTAGCGAGTCCATTTCTTTTTGAACAGTTTCTTCCAGTTTTTTCCTCCCCCACCCCCATAAGTTGTATAGTTCATTCTCATCATAGTGTCTAGTGAGTTCTGCTGCTGCATTTGTCCATCTTTCATTCCACCATTTCTGTATTCCCCTTATCCTTCTCAAAACAGATAAACTTATATTCAAGACAAAAGGAACCAAAATAAAAAGACAGTCACAAAGGAGAAAAAAATTGTTTCCATTACTTGGAGTACATTTCAATAAATATCATTTTATATGATCATATGCACATAGCTATTGAGCCTTTGTGATCTTCTTGTAAGGATATCCTCCTTTAGTTTAACTGTGTGAATGTTTAATTTATCGTGTCCAAGTACAATTTTTTTGTCTTTTACCATCCAATATCTTTACAGGTGCAATCTAGTTACCACAAATGAGGAAAACCATGCAACCTATGTTTTTTTGAGTGTGGCTTACTTCACATAATATAATTTTTTTCTAGGTCTTTTCATTCCCTTACAAATGATGCAGTATCATTCCTTCTGATGGAAGCATAGAATTCCACTGTGTACACATACCACATTTTCTTGATCCATCACGCACTGAGGGGCATCTGGGTTGATTCCAAATCTTGGCTATGGTAAACAATGCTGCAATGTATATGGTTGTGCTGGTAGCTTTAGCGTGGCCTTGTTTGTGGTCTATTGGGTAAATGCCCAGGAATGGAATTGTGGGGTAATAGGGAAGCTCTATGTTTAGTCTTTTGAGGAATCTCCATACTGCTTTCTGGAGTGGTTGAACAAGTTTACATTCCCATCAACAGTGTAGTAGTGTTCCCTTTGGGCACCATCCCTGCCAGCATATGTGAAAGGGTAAGGGTTCCTTGGCATGGGTCAAAATTTCCTAAGTATAGATCCAGAATCACAAGAAATCAAAGAAAGACTGGAAAATGAGATTGTATCAAATTGAAGAGTTTCTGCATGGCAAAGGACATAGAAAGATAAATAGAAAGCACACAGAATGGGAGATTTTTTATTAGTTATGTATATATCATATGCCTTATATCTAAAATATATTTATAGCTCAAAAAATTATCCCCCCAACAAACCCTCAAAGAAGCAACAACCCAATTAGTAAATGGGCTAGACTTAAAGAGGGACTTCTTTGAAGAGGTAAGAATGACCCATAGACACATGAAGAAATGGTCAACACTTCTGGCCATAAGGGAAATGCAAATCAAAAAACAACATTGAGATTGCTCCTCATCCCAGTTAGAATAGCTATTATCAAGAAGACTTATGTTCTCCCATTATAAGAGAGAAAGAGCCACCTGGTTCATCTTTAGTCCAGAATCAGTTTCTAGGAGGGTCTTGTGTTTGCACATTTAGTTTATATCTTAGAAATATTAATAAACAGTAACTCATTTTATTTTTGAAACATCCTTTGAGTTCATTGGAAGTGGAAAGATCAGTTTGATGGGCTGGGAAGGTGGCTCAGTGGTAGAGTGCTTGCCTTGCATGCCCTCAGCACCACATAAGCAAAAAGAAAAAATCCGGAAGGGGCGCTGTGGCTCAAGTGGTAGAGTGCTAGCCTTGAGCTGAAGAGCTGAGGGACAGTGCCCAGGCCCAGAGTTCAGGCCCCATGACTGGACCCCCCCCCCAAAAAAAGATCAGTTTGATTTGTTGAAGATGGGAATGAATCTCAAGGTAAGTGTGGAAAGTGTGCGGGGTAAGTGTGTAATGTGTTTGGGGTCATTCTGCTAGGAGTGATAATTGAGGCTCAGACCTGTGTCAGTTTAGTCCTCTTCTACTAATAAAGGCATATTCATGGAAATGTCTCCCATTTGGATTTCTGAAGATGTTTTATAAGATTGTAAATTTAAAAAATCTTCATCATTTGCTCACTATAAGGCGCACACCACATTCTGAGTAAAGCACTGAAAAAATAGATCACCATGCTTGCATATTATGTTCTGGGAACTGTAAAATTACTTTAAGATTAACTCCTTACAGATAAGTGTGGCTTTAACTCAATTTGCAGATGGAGAAATGGAGTCACAGAGAAAGTACATAACTTGTCCCAGATCACATTGCAAGTCGTGAATTTGGGATCCAAAGGTAGGCCGGCTACAGTATTCTTTTTCCTTAAAAAAATAAAAGCTTCATTAAGATATAATTCATGGGCTGGGAAGGTGGCTCAGTGGTAGAGCGCTTGCCTTGAGCTGAAGAGCTGAGGGACAGCACCCAGGCCCAGAGTTCAGGCCCCAGGACTGGACCCCCCAAAAACCAAAAAAACCAAAAAACCAAAAAAAAGGAGACATAAGTCATACACTCTATATTTCACTCATTTTATAGTACACAGTCCAATATCTTTTAGTATATTTGACAGAGATATACATACATCATCAAAGTCAAATTTAGAACATTTCCATCACTCCAAAAATAAACCCTGTGCTCATTAACAGTTGGCCAGTGGTATTCTGTTTTCCACATGGCTCCTGTCTTGCAAGAGTTCTGTTGAGTAGTTCAGGGGACTGGCATGTAGGTAGATTGTTACACTATAGCCTGATAACTGCAGCAGTGGGTGGCTAAAGAGCAAATGGTCTGTAGAGTAATACAGACAGAGTAATATAGACTTATAACATGAGGGTATGTGTGTGAGAGAGGGAGAGAGTGTGCATGAGAGAGACTGACAGACAGAATCAAAGACTGAGACAGAGACAGAGAGAAAGGAAGGGAAGTATTTTGGTATAAGGCTTGTATTTTCTGCTTATGTTCAGAGAGGGAATTTAGAGCTAGTGATGCCCTGGGGACCAGTTACTATGATGTTATTGGATTAGCCAGGACCCTTTTCTGTTCTTGGTGGAGGGTTGGTGGGCAAGGGGTGTGGGTTCAATCTGGGATAAACAGGGGCTGGTTGAAAGTCTTGAGTTTCTGGCATTTGAGCAGCCATGAGGAAACATGGTCACTATTATTCCCAGGGTAGATCTGTGTTATGCACATGCTGATTCAGTAATAATCATCTCCAGAGTCTCAGAAACTTCAAAGAAGACGCAAAAGGCCCAAGGAACTTTCAGGTGGGTTTCACTTGTTCTCATATAGTGGTGTGGACTTGGCCTCTCACCATTTCTAGTTTCTAAAAGTCCGTATAACTGGCTCTAAACCCAGGCCCTGTGAGAATCATTTCTGGGAGAAATTTCAGAGCTGCATTTCAACTTCATGAGAGGTGAGAAAAGAACAGTTACAGTCTCTTTATCATAATACTATGCTAATGACAAACAGTTGGTCCTTGCTGAATGCTTCCCAGTGGCTAGTTAGAGGTGTCTTCACTTCCTGGGTTACATTCTGAGGATCAGACAAGGAGAGGTTAGGGGCTGGGCATTGTGGCTCCCAGCTGTAATCCCAGCTAGTTGTGATGTGGAAATGGGAAGAATCGTAGTTTGAAGCTAACCCAGACCAAAAGTTACCAAGATCCAATCTAAACAATTAAGCCGGATATGGTGGTGTGCCTGTCATCCAAGCTACACAGGAGATAATATAGTTAGGAGTCTGCCACTTGAGGTAAAAATGGAAGATCTTTTCTTGAAAAATAATTAAAACAAAAGAGGGGTTAGAGACATGGTTGGAGGCATGGTTTAAGCCATGAAGCACTTCCCTGCCAAGTGCAAATCCCAGTACTATAAAAAAAAATAAGGGTGGTGGGGAAGGCATTGGATACAGTTCACATATCTAGAGAGTAAGACATGACTGGAATGCTAGCCAGGGTGATCTACCTATCGGGCTTCTGTGAGACCTTTCCCTGGGTTTCAGATAGAAAGTTCCATATTCTGACAATGACCTTATCCTGGCAAGCTGGGGTCTCTTTTCAGCCCAGTATCCAGGTCTATTGGGTTCATCTGCAATCCATGCAGTGCCAAGAAACTTCCTTAGTTCCCCTCTGGCTAGTCAGAGCGGTTTGGGTCCCTCCTGGGCTCCCTTTAGCTGGGCCATGTCCTGCCCCCCACAACATCCTCAGTCCCTTGCTTCTTCCTTCTTCTCAGAGGCTTGTCTCCACCCAGCTGTTTCCTGGCCTCCTCAATTGCCTGCTTTCTCCGGAGATAGTTGATGTTATTTTTTGAGACAGCCCCCTTACCGTTTATCTACTGGGAGCTTCCCCTAGCACTGGAACCGCTGGTGGCCATACAGATCTGGAGACCTGGCCCTCAGTTCCAGCTGAGCCCCTTTGGGCTGGGCCCCTATGACACCTTCCACCTCCCCAGACCTTTTGCTTCCTCATCTGAGACCTGTGTAACTACCAACTCATCTCCCAATATTTATATGAGCTGTATTTACTTGCCAGATCTGAGAACCATTTAGCAGACTGAAAGGCACTGAATGTGGTGTCTGTCATTACCACTGTCTGCCTCCTATGTCCCCTGCCTCCCTTGATGATGGATAATGAAGATAGATGAGGATGGATGAATTCAGCACTGCTATGGCTTCCCATAGCAGTTTCTGGAATCTGCTGGCATGATTACATATGGATCGTGTGCTTTGGGTTTCTTTTCTGCACTTTACAGGCTTAGAAGCTTACAACTGTCTGACAAAGTAGTTAAGAAATGCTGAGTCTTTTATCTGGACTGTCAAGTTGGCAAGCAGGTTAGAACTTCAACTTGGTCCCTAAATACAATATTTGGAATATTGCCTCACACTGCCAGTAAGCATTGGTGGTTTGAGTGGAAGAATGGGGCACAACATGTACTTAACAACTGTAGGGAATGTATTAGAATTGACAGTAGATAGAACTGCGTCACAATATTAAAAGCATTCAACACAAACAAGCTCATTTCTGACCAAACAACTTTAAATCTTAAACAAAGTGGCTTGTGGAAAAACACATTAAATAAATAAATAGTATAATACTTATGTGTTTACCTTATCTTTTCACCTTGACTTCAATCTTCTTCTCTCTTTACCGTGTTTTTGCTACAGTTGTTTGTACATTAACCCTGTTCTGGCTGCTTGCAGTTTTTCAATTGAGCACAGATGCGTGACATTTTTGTACTATTTTAGAAGCATGTATGGAGATGTGGTGATTTTATTTTATTTTTTAATGAACCAGTCTGGATCTCTTGGCCATTCCATGTATTGTGTTATGGCATTACATTTTCGCAGTTTCCTTTGATGATTTCTCTTTTCAGCCCAGACCTCTTTGATTAGGAGACCAGGGGCTGCATGGAGAGTTATCTTTGCTCTATCTACACTCCTTCCCTCTGCAATCTTGCACAGCCTTTTGGTTTCAATTATTATTATTTGTATCTTATGACTCTCCAGTTTGTACTTCTGGTCCAAACTTCTCTCCTGAGCTTCTATGTCCAACCATCCACAAGGTGTGTCAACTTGTGTGTTTAGTAGACATGAAACTTAGCATGTCACAAGCAGTGTTCCAATTCAGATTTGACCATGCCTCAATTCCTGTTCCTCCCTGGACCTTTCCCATCTTAACTGGGGACAGCTTTGTCCTTCTAGCTGCTTTGACCTCAGACTATGGAAGCATGTTGGATTCAGGCTCTTATCTTCACTTCCAATCTGCTAGAGATCCTTTCAACTTGAGGACACCAAAAATAAAAACATTATCTTTTAATACCTTTGAGTTAGGAATGTGTCCCACAGACAGTCTTAGAGTCAATGAAATATGATGCACCAAGTATTAGTCAAGTTTCCAGCACTCTACTCTTAACTCTAGTCAAAGTATCATTTCTCACCTGCATGGTTGCTGTGGTCCTCTTACCTCTACCTTATACTCTGTTGTCTTTTCTCATGTGACTTAGGATGATCCCTTTAAAAAATACAAATTTTTGCCTGGGAAGGTGGGTCAGTGGTAGAGTGCCTGCCTTGTAGGCATGAGGCCCTGTATTCGATTCCTGGTAGAAAAAAGCCAGAAGTGGGGCTGTGGCTTAAGTGGTAGAGCACTAGCCTTGAGCTGAAGAGCTGAGTGACAGCGCCCAGGCCCAGAGTTCAGGCCCCACACTGTCCCCCTCAAATATATATATATATATATATATATATATATATATATATATATATATACATATATACATACATTTTGTTATCATTATTAAGGTCTTGTTTTTTTGGGGGCAATGTCACCCCTTCCTTCATTGTCCCCCAGTTTTCCCCTCCTATCCCTGACTACAAGTTGCACAGTTCATTTTCCACACAGTGTATACTGAATACCATGATTACATTTGTTTATCCTTTTTGCCTCCCCTTTCTGTACCCCCCATGTCTCCCCTAAAAAGACAAAACAAATCAAATAACCCCAAAGCAAAACAAACACCACCACCACCAACAACAATGCCCCCATCTTATGTTTCCATTTAGGATGAACCTTTTAAAGCATAAATTGGAATCTGAATTGTTCATTCTCATTCTCAGCAAAAGTTGATGAACCTATCATGCACTACATGACAGCTCCGTCTTCTCTGAGCTCATTCCAGGCTATCCAGTAGCCTAAGACCATACCAGCTTGATTGTTGTTCTTTGAGCAATTGAGACTTGCTTGCATCTTCCAGCTTTTGCCATGTCTGTTCTTACTCTTTAGAACACTCTCCCCTCAGATATGTACCTGGGTAACCCTTTTTATCTACTAGTCTTTGCTCAAATATCATCCTATTAGTTTCATTATAATTAAAACAGCAAGTGATCATTGATCCCAGAACTTCTCATTCTCATTTCTATTTGTTTTACATTTTACCTAGCATTTATCACTCTGTAGCACAAATGGCCATTTACTTATAAGTAACTTGTCTTGTCTGACCAGAATTCAGGCTTCCTCAGGGCAAGGATTTTCCCATACTGCTTTGCTTCCTCTATTATATCCCAAGCCCTAGAGCAGGTACTCATGAATAGCAGCTGAATGAGTGACTACATTTCATATTAAACACAAAAGCAGCAGAGGATAAAAAGGCAGGCACACAGCCTCGAAGACACTGACATAATTTGGATAACTACAACAAATATTTCCCCTCCCTTTCTCTTGAAAAAAGACTCCTAAAACTGAAGCTGTTATGGAAGAGGGTGGGAAGGAAGGCTCATAAAAAGTAGCAGAGTCAGCATCTTTAGTGAGCTCAGCCAAGTCAGAAGTTGGGCAGTCATGTGTGACTTTCATTTATCATCCTCTTCATACCACATCAACATAAGTGACAACTTTTGTCTGTACCTCCTGCCTCAGGGCATGATGTATGGCCTGGGGTGAGTCCTGGGCACTAATAGTAGGAGAACTCTGAAAGATGGATGCTCTTGTCCTGACCGTTGAAGGAAGAGTTAATCATGATGAAGGGCACGGGCTACACAAACCTTCCTTGGCATTGCCTACTCAAGCCTGTTCTAGTAAAGGCAACCATGGAATAAGAGATGGCACTTATGAGTAATGTTGTCACCATGTGGTTGCTGGCATGATCCTTGGAGACTTCAACTGGATGGTGGACAGATGGGTACAGTTATCCAATCCAACAATGAGGTTCAGACCTGTCTTCCGTGCTTTATCTTTCCCATCCTTCCATTTACTTCCACCCCAAAGGGCCTCCAGGTGAGAGTAGGGCTTATAGGCAAACGTGAGGGCTTGGTTTTTCCATACCCTCACACAAAAGATAGATGATTTATTCTTTTTAAATGCTTTTTTTTCCTGTGTTTTATAAAGTGACAGTCTCATTTTTTTTTGGTCCAGTTGTGGGGCCTGAAATTCTGGGCCTGAGCACTGTCCCTCAGCTCTTCAGCTCAAGGCGAGTGCCCTACCACTTGAGCCACAGCGCCACTTCCGGCTTTTTTCCTTTTGCTTATGTGATGCTGAGGAATTGAACCCAGGGCCTCAGGCATGCAAGGCAAGCGCTCTACCACTGAGCCAACTTCCCAGCCCCAGTGACAGTCTCTTGTACCTAAAACTTAAATCTGAGCCTTGTCTTATCTGAGGGGAAGAGTGAGAGTTACAGGGAGGAGAGTCAGATGAATGGAGAGATGAATGGTGGGTGAATGTAGTTATAATATGCTATGTGCATAGGAGAAAATGGAGCCAGGTGACTTGAGGAGATGGGTGAAAATGATGGAAAACGTGACACTTTAAATGCACTGTACTCATGAACTGACATGCTGAATTGAAACCCCTTTGTATAACTATGAAAAGACAATAAGGGATTAATAAAAATAAAACACGAGTAGCTTTAATATTTATTAGCTGATATGATTATTTTCATTCTTAAAAGTTAGAGAGGATGTGATTATCTCTATTTGACAGATAATCATTTCTGTAAAATTCTGAGAATTCAGGTCATTTTTTCCTGAAGCTACCATGTTTAACAGTGGAGATGAAAGCAAAAAAAAAAATCAGTTTCTTTCTACTGTCTAATTTTACAGTATTCTCCCTGGCATTTAGGTTTAACTCATTGACATTGGGGTATAGTAATGAATAATAACTAACCCATGAGTGTCTTCTTAGAATCAAAAGATAAGGGAAGGGCAGAAAGTAAATGCACACCCTGAACCTCTGAGTCCCAAGTTACATTTGTTCATTCATTTATTCTAAAATTGGATGAACATCGTCTATGTGTTGCAAACCATGCTAGGCATTTGAGGCTTACATCCTTTGCCACTAGAATCTTAAAATAGCTTTGTGAGGTGAGGAAAACTTTTTAAAATATCACACCACGCGAGGATGCATGGCGTGTTTACAGTTCTCAGAAGGGGCTACACCTTTGTTCATGTTGTTTTTCCTGCCTAGAATGCCTTTCCCTAAACTAATTGACATCCACCTACCTCTCTCCTTCAAACACTCAACTCACTCGACCCCTAGACGAAACACTGCTGATGGAACTCAGGACCCTGAATATGCTGGGCTATATCCCCAGTCCTCAGAGGAAATCTCTCTACCTGCAGGGACCAGGTCTCTGCCAGTGCCTCAAACCTTGCAGACATGATCATAAACTTGAAATCTTTCTGGACTTTGGTTTTTGTGTCTCTCTTTCTCTCTCTACCAGGCTCTGAGCATCTCGGAGAAAGACAATATCTTTCCAGAAAATTTTGTAATGTGGAAAAGTAGAAACAACAAAAGTAGAGACAACCATCATAGACACTTTCAAATATAATTTGTCTAAATCTTTATTTTTTAATTTTTTAAATTTTTTTTTGGGTCTGGTTGTGGGGCCTGAACTCTGGGCCTGGGTGCTGTCCCTCAGCTCTTCAGCTCAAGGCTAACACTCTACCACTTGAGCCACAGTACCACTTCCGGCTTTTTTCTTTTTGCTTATGTGGTGCTGAGGAATCGAACCCAGGGCCTCATGCATGCAAGGCAAGTGCTCTACCACTGAGCCACCTT
>NW_012267298.1:3655476-3731999 GCF_000151885.1 Dipodomys ordii | reverse complement strand
TACACTACCACCAGCAATGCAGTAAGGTTCCCTTCTGTCCACATCCCTTCCAGCATCTGTTGTTATTAGAGTTCTTGATTTTAGCCATTCTAACTGGAGTGAGGTGGTATCTCAATGTTGTTTTGATTTGCATTTTAAAAGACAGAAACTTTAAAGGAGCACATTCTATTTTTATTACTAAATGAAATGGAAAGCTATAATCAGAGCAAGATCATTTCAGGGGTACCCTGTCCTTGAGCCCGTGCCAGCTAATCTTGAGTACTACAAGCCCCATGCTCAGTCCTGAACACTTCGTTTAAGGTTGGCCCAGCACTGACATGAGATAGATAGGGAATGACTCATCTAGGCTGACCTGGGCCAAGAAAACCTTCCATTTTAAGGAAGACATGCTTCCAGCATTTAAACATTAATTAAACACCTTCTGTATATTCATACTGCGTTGGCTCAAAGAATTCAAAGATAGCCATGATTCTGTTTTTTTTTTCTTCTTCTTTTTTCTCTCAATGGGCTCAGAGTGGTGGGAGCTTCAGACTGGTAAATTAAGGAATTGAATAAGACATCCCGGTTTTCTAGGTAGGTAGACATCAGCACGGGCATATGGGAGGAAGAATTAATTGCAGATGAGAAAAGAATTGCAGAATGCATTCAGGAAGGAGTCAGAGTGAAGCTGGCACAGGGACAAGAGAACAACACTTCGTGAGTCTTCACCGCGGATTCTTCTCCCTCCCTTCCTCCTGCCCTGGCCCCAGCTCGCTGTATAGTGTTTGTAGTGAAGGCGCATGTGTGCTGTTTCCAGGGAGGGCACTGAGACACCCTTCATCACATTCACACCCCGGCCCGTGGGGAGTGCCCACCAGTGCATGTCCTTTCTGAGCTGTCACGAAGAGCCAGCCCAGACTCGTCTCGGAAGCTAGGCTGACACTGATTAAGAATGGCTCCTTTTCACAAGATGACAAGACCTCTCTTTTCTTAACACACTTGTGTCCCCAAATAAATTCAGTTTTGCTAAGAAAGCAGAAAGGGAGAGAATAACCTTCTGGAAAGTACCCCAGAGGTGTGGGAGCAGATGTGAACATTAGTCTGAGTAGTTTAATGGGCCAGCACTAGGGATCACACCCAGTAATTTACCGAGGCATGGGCAAGCCCTTCCTCACTCAGAGGTCACCTATCAACTGTGTGACAAGCCTCGGAGAATCAGGCAAGGCGAAGAAGGCTCGGAGATGCCAAAGTCAATGTGGGAAGCAAAACAAAACAAAAACCTATGGAGTAGAACAATGTACGTCCTGGCGTTGGTGCAGAGCTTATTTATTCTCACTTAGAAGACATTTCTAACTTGGCAATCTGCTTTCCCAAGACACAGAAAATTGGATACTGAAAATTAAAATCATGAACAGAAGGGCTGTGCAAGGTCAACCCAAGAAAATGACATTAAATATAGAGAGGGGCGGGGGAAGGAGAGGAAGCAGAGAAGATCCCGTGAATGGCAAAGCAGAGAAGACCCCGTGAATGGCAAAGCAGAGAAGACCCCGTGAATGGCAGCACCAGCGTTGTGAGCAAGGGCAGCAACGAGGAAGACTCAGTCATGATTGTGTGTGTCAGAGGACATTGAATAGTGATCCTTGGTCACCAAATAGGGCTCAAATAGGTTTCTATTCTCAATTTACAAGAGGGATGAGGCACTTGTCCATCTAAATATAGCTCAGATCATTGAATTCCCATTTAACTTTTTAAAATTGGAAATGGGAGGAAACTCTTTCTTGATAAGAGTAAGTTAATGAAACACGGTTGTACTCTTGGCTGAGAAGCTAGCTTCTGTCCAGGGTAGAGAACAGGTCTTCTGTATGGAGATTTTTAGAGTGTGAGAAAGCAGAGAGCAACTAAGAAGATGGCGGGGGTGGGGGGTGGGGGTAGAGAAAGGACAGGACGGAAGAGCAACTTTGAATAGTGCTGTATGATTCCTTGTAGGTTCCAGGAGGCAATGAATGTGGAGATGGTAGCAATGATTAAATTGTTGGAGGCCTTAAGAAGGGAGTGGAGGAGTCAGGTGCACATTTTGCATGGGGATTTCTACCATTACAAGGTGTAGGGTGGTCTGAGCATGTGGCACATTTGACATTCTACCCATTCTTCGGAAAGTCCCCCTTGTCCCTAAGTGGACAGACTGACAGTGTGTCCAGTCTTGACTGTAGTTGGAGCAGGGAATAGCTGAGATTGGGACATGCCTCTCCAGGGCTTGGCACTGTTACCTTGCACATCTCTCCCTGAGCTTGTCTTCCCCACCCTTTCTCTTCTCCTCTCTCTTTTTCTTCCTTTCTTCTGGTCCCCTTCTCCTCCTCTTTCTCTTTCCCTCCCTCCCTCCCCTCCCTCTCTCCCTCCCTCCTTCCCCCCTCCCTTCCTTCTTTCCATGCTACCTTCCTTCTTTCCTTTTTTTCTCCCTTGTCTTTCTTTCTTGGGTTTTGGTCTGTAGCAAAATGACCTTTCTTTCTTATCTATTATAACATGATGGCTATCATTTCTTCTCTTCTTTTCTTATTGAAAGGTTTTCTTTTTCCTTTTTGAGAATCCAGTAAACCAGGGGATACGAAAACACCTCATAAAATAAAGTATTACCTACTTTCCTCTCCAAAATGTCTCCTGTAGTTCCAATCACCAATAAAAATGAGGCCTTGGGCTGGGAATGTGGCTCAGTGGTAGAGTGCTTACCTAGCATGCACAAAACCCTGAGTTGATTGCTCAGCACCACATAAGCAGAAAAGGCTGGAAGTGGTGCTGTGGCTCAAGGGGTAGAGTGGTAGGTTTGAGCAAAAGAAGCTCAGGGACAGTGCCCAGGCCTCGAGTTCAAGCCCCAGGACTGGCCAAAAAAAAAAAAAAGAGGGCTAGCCCTCTGGTTTGTGGCTGGGTACAGATGAGAGGAGGATAGAGAGAGAGAAACAAGTCAGAATGTTTAGTTCCCGTGACTATGCCCTGCTGGAGCTCTGCCCAGCACCCACCCTGCAGCTTGCTTTGGGTCTTCCTCCAGGCCGTACTAGTACTAGATTTTAGGAACTCTTGGGGATCTGTGTGGCAGTGCCCCGCCCCCTCCCTCTTCATGGCGGGACCCTGGGCCTCCGCCATCTTTTTCTGGATCTCTTAACTCTGCATGCATCTTTGTAGGCAGTCCCTTCCTTTCTGAAACTTCTTTCTGTCTTACGAGTAGAGTATCATCTGTTTACAGCAGGACTCTGAGCGAGCAGCCATCAGAGGACTTGGTCTTAGATTTTGGTTTGTGTCCTTGGGAACTGTTTTGAGGACTTCTTTTGTGGGTAAACTTCTAACTAGTTAAAAGCATCTGTACTGATCTTTCAATTCTCCCCAAATCTATAATTTGTAGATCTTATGATCAGTGGGTTACCACGTGAATTGTCCTTTCCATCCTAAAAATTAAGCAAATCAAGCCACACCCAAAGAAATATCAGTTGCATGGTTTTCCTCATTTGTGGATGGTAAAAAGAAGAAATATACTGGGACATGATAAATTATACAGGTCTCCAGGCAGTCACACAGAGTGAGACCAAATTAGGAGAGGATCACAAAGGTGCAATGCCTATATGTATCTGATCAGATCAAAATCATATTTATCAAAATGACTCCAGGAAATGGAGACAGGTTTTTTCTTTGTTGATGTTTTTGTTTTCTTTTAATTTTTCTCTTGTTTGTTTATCTGTTTTGGGGAGGGTAAGCAAGACATCCAGAAATGGAGGGATAAAGGGTAAACAAATGCAGCAGTGGTCTTCACTAGATTATGTTGCAGGTGCACAATACAACTTATGGGTGGGGTCAGGAGGGAAAAACTGGGAGAGCAAGGGAAGGGTGATGCTGTTAACAAAGAAACGCACTGGTTATCTGACTTATATAACTACAATCACTCTGTAAATCGCCCTTACAACAATAAAAATGCAAAAAATTGCTCTACATAGATATTTTGGAATAAAATCCCTGGGCAAAAAAATCCACATCTATTTGAAAGGTAGTTGATGAATTTTGAAAAAGGCAAATGTCCATATAGCTACGGTGACTAGTGATATAAAGAATATTTCTACCACTAGATTTCCTTGTTCCTCTTCCTATTCAGCCTCAGCCATATGCAACCACCGATCTGTTCCCCATCACACTAGATTTGATTTATCTTGTCAGTGATTCATGCTAATAAAATCATACAGTACTTACTCTTTCATGTTTGGCTTCTCTCACTTAGGGTAATTGTTTGGAGATGATTCAATTCTGTTGTGGGTATCGGTAGCTCATTGCTTATTATTGTGTTGATTCATTTGTCCATTGGAAGTTATTTTTTTAATCTGTCATAAATGGAGCATATATGGTCACTCCTGTACAAATCTCTGTATGCACGTTTTCATTTCTTATAGGTGATTATCTCAGAATGGAACTTGTATGTTGTATGGTAATGGTGTGTTTCATTTTGTATGCCACCTAGTTGTCTAATATGCTTGTGTCGTTTCTTGTTTTCATCAGAAATGTGTAAGAGCATCAGATACTTCCTTGCCAGTGATGAATATTAATAGTCTTGTTAATGTTAGAAATTCTAATAGATGTGTAATAGTGAACCATTGTGATCTTACTCTGCATTTTATGATAAGCAGTACTTTTTTTTAGAAAAGTGATGGGTATCTTTATATACATGTTTTTATTGTAAAAATATTGTACAGAGGGATTACAGTTACATGAGTAAGGTAATGAGTACACTTCCTATAGAGCATTGTTACCTCCTCCTTTGTTTTTCCCCTACCACTCCTTCCCTCCCCACCTCCCCATCTTTCCAAATTATAAAAATGTATATACAAGATGCATGGCACTGGAATCAAATAAAGTGAAAACATGGGTTATACTGTGGAGGAAGAACATACAAAAGAAACAAAAAAATCAAATAATATATTATAATTATGTTGAAAGCAATAGCAAAAAGAAAAAAAAACTACTTGTGTCCCTATCTTTGGGTTCATTTCACTTAACATCATCTTGTATGGTTATATGTACATAGCTTTTGACCTTTTCTGCTCGTCTAGCCATATACTAGTTATTGCAAATAAGGGAAACTTTGGGCCTGGCTTACTTCACTTAATATAATTTTTTCCAAGTCTTTCCATTTCCTAACAAATGGGGCAATGTCATTCTTTCTGATGGAGGCATAGAATTCCATTGTGTATATATACCACATTTTCTTGATCCATTCATCTACTGAGGGGCATCTGGGTTGGTTCCATATCTTAGCTATGGTAAATAGTTCTGCAATAAACATAGCTGTGCTGGAAGTTTTAGTATAGCCTGTTTGTGGTAGTTTGGGTAAATGCTCAGAAGTGGGATTGCTGGGTCATAGGGAGCTCTATGTAGAGTCTTTTGAAGAACCTCCACACTACTTTTCAAAGTGGTTGAACAAGTTCATACGCTCACCAACAATGTCCACACCCCCTCCAGCATCTGTTGTTAGATTTCTTCATTATAGCCATTCTAACTTGTGTGGAGTGGAATCTCAATATTGTTTTGATTTGCATTTCTTTTATGGCTAGAGGAGTTGAGCATTTCTTTATGTGTCTATTGACCATTCTTATTTTCTCTTCAGAGAAGTTTCTCTTTAAATCTTTTTAAAATAGGTTATTTATTGTGAAAATACTGTACAGAGGGGTTACTATTACATGAGCAAGGTAATGAGTACATTTCTTATCAAGCATTGTTGCCTCCTCCTTTGCTTTGCCCCTCCCATCCCTTCCCTCCCATCTCCACAGCTACCCCCCCCCATCTCTCCCTCCCCGGCCCACCTAAATTGTAGAGTTCTTGATTCTAGCCATTCTAACTGGGGTGAGGTGGAATCTCAATATTGTTTTGTTTTGCATTTCTTTTATGGCTAAGGAGGTTGAGCATTTCTTCATGTGCCTATTGGCCATTCTTATTTCCTCTTCAGAGAAGTTTCTCTTTAAGTCTTTAGCCTACTTATTTATTGGGCAGTTGTTTCTTTGAGGATTTGTTGTAGGAGGATTTAATTTTTTGAGTTCCAAGTATATTTTAGATATGAGACCCTTATTTATTGTATGGCTGGTGAAAATCTTCTCCCAATCTGTGGGCTTTCTATTGATCTTGCTAGCTATGTCCTTTGCCATGCAGAAGCTCTGCAGCTTCATGCAATCCCATTTGTTCACCCTTTCCTTGATTAGTTGTGTTTCTGGGTCTCTATTAAGAAAATTTCGGCCTGTGCCAAGGAGACCTAGGGTTTCTCCTATTCCATCCTGTAATGTTTTTAGGGTGTTTATTTTGACTTTGAGGTCTTTGATCCATTTGGAGTTGATTCTGGTGCAGGGTGATATAGAAGGATCGAGCTTTAGTTTTCTACAGGTGTTAAACCAATTTTGCCAGCACCATTTACTGAAGAGGCTGTCTTTCTTCCATTCTGTTTTTTTAGCTCCCTTATCGAAGATTAAATGACTAAGGTCTGTGGGTTCATTTCTGGGTTTTCAATGCTATCCCGTTGGTCCTGAGGTCTGTTCTTGTGCCAGTACCAAACTGTTTTGATTACTATGGCTTTGTAGTGGAGTTTGAGTTTGATATTGATATTCCTCCAGCACTGTTCTTTCTGTTAAGGATTGTTTTTGCTATTCAGGGTCTTTTATTGTTCCATATGAATTTTTGAATTGCTTTTTCAATTTCCTTGAAGAATGAGGTTGGAATATTGATAGGCATTTAATTTGTAGATAGCCTTGGGAATTATTGCCATTTTCACGATGTTGATCCTTCCACTCCAGGAACACGGGAGGATTTTCCACTTCCTAAATCCTGCTTTAATTTCCTCTTTCAGGTTTTTAAAGTTTTCATCGTAGAGGTCCTTCACTTCTTTAGTTAACTGCTAAGTATTTTATTTTTTGTGGGTTATTAGAAAAGGAGTTGCTTTCCTGATTTCAGCCATGCTTTTCTCATTGTTGGCATGCAGAAAAGCCATTGACTTTTGAGGGCTAAATTTATACCCAATAAGCAGTACTTCTGAGCACTTTTTAATAGTCTTAGTAGCCATGGCTGGATTTTAGTTTGAAAGTGTTTGCTCACATGTTTTGTCCAGTTTTGGGGGTAGATGTGGTTTGGCTATTTTCCGTACTATTAAATTATATTTTTTCTATATTCTCTATATGAATTAATTGTCATATATACATATTATGAATATTTTCCCCAGGCTTGCCTTTTGTTTTCTCAATGAAGTCTTTGAAAAGTAGAAGTCTTATTTATTTATTTATTTTGCCAGTCCTGGGCACTGTCTTGGAGCTTCTTTTGCTCAAGGTGAGTGCTCTACTTCTTGAGCCACAGCGCCACTTCTGGCTCCTATGAGTAGTTTATTGGAGATGAGTCTCATTGACTTTCCTGCTTGGGTTGGGTTTAAACTGCAATCCTCAGATCTCAGCCTCCTGAGTAGCTAAGATTACAGGTATGAGCCACTGGCACCTAGCTAGGAGTTTTAAGTTTTGATAGACTCTCTTTTCATTTTTTTCTTGATGATTCATTTTTGGGGTTGTAATAAAACTTTTTTTTTCCTTAAAATCCAATGGGAAGAAACCTTTTTTTCCCCATGGATTATACACCTAGAAGTTTTGCAATTTTAGTGGTTATATTTAAGTCTTTCATGGATTTCCAGCTAATGCTTTTGTGAGGGTCATTTTGCTTCTCCAGATAAATATACAGTTTTCCTGGTACCATTGGCCCACATGACAATTACTTAGCACTGAATTACCATGGCTTGTTGACCTAGTAGCAGCTAAACCGAAGGCTGCATTTTGTGTCTTCCCATTTTCTTATCAATTGCTAGTTTTGTCCTCATGCCAATATCCCACTGTCATTTTATAAGAATTCTTTAATTCCTGTATTGCTAATCTCTATGCCCCCATTGCTGTTCTTTTTGATAGATTTGATGATTTCAGATGTTTTGAATTTTCATATCAGTTTTAGAACCACAAACCTTCTAGAATTACATTTGGATTATGTGAATCTACTGATCAGTTTGAAAGGAATGAGCATTTTAGCAATATTGATACTTTTAGTCCATGAACATTTTGAGCATAATTTTGTATATGCTTGGGCATTTTTATAAATGATAGTTTTAAAGTGTATAAGTTTTGCCTATAGTTTAAAAGTTAATCCGCATGTTCATTGTAAAATACCATCCTAAATGGTATTTTAAAAATGTCATCTGCGGGGCTGGGAAGGTGGCTCAGTGGTAGAGCGCATGCCTTGCATGCCAGAGGCCCTGGGTTCGATTCCTCAGCACCACATAAGCAAAAAGAAAAAAGCCGGAAGTGACACTGTGGCTCAAGCGGTAGAGTGCTAGCCTTGAGCTGAAGAGCTGAGGGACAGCACCCAGGCCCAGAGTTCAGGCCCCATGACCAGACCCAAAAATAAATAAGTAAATAAAAAAATGTCATCTGCAATTGTTGTTACTGATGTATAACATGCAATTTATTATTTTTAAAATGAGGGCCAAACCTGTGACCTTACTAAACTTATTTGCCCATTTTTAATTTTGTAGAGTTTTTTCTTTAGTTTTGTAGGTTGCTTAAGATTTACTTCACATATACTTAGATTATGTACAAATCAAGAAAAATTTGCTTTTCAGTTCTCAATGTGTTTATCTTTTCTTGTCCTATTATACACTACCTATGACTGCTTGTAAAACATGGAAGAAAAATGTTGGCATCTTTTCTTTGCTTCCAAACTTAGAGGTAAATATTGTTCTTTTTTTTGTGGGGCTGAGGATCAAGCTCAGGGCTTTGATATGTTAGGAGACTGCCAGGTCTCCAGCTGTTTAGCTTGTATTATGTATGGATTTGTGTGGATCTTTCTTAGATACTCATTTGCTTGAGGAATTTCCTTCTCTTCCTGGTTTGTTTGCAGTTTTCATCGTGACTAATTTTCTAATTTTTTTTCCATCTTCAATTGGTTGTGCAAGGGGGTTCCAATTTAGCGTGTCCCTTTGCGTCCAGTGCTTCTGTATCTGACTCACCTTTCCAATCTTTCTTCCCAGCCCACCTACCCTTCCTCCTAGACTCATGTTCTGCTTTCAGTCAAGTGCTTTTTCGGTATCAACTGGGTTGGCCTTCCTTCTTCCTTCCATCTTTCCTTCCTCTCTTGATAATATTGGGATTTGAACTCAGATCTTTGTGCTTGCTGGGCAGATGCTCTGTCATGTGCACTGTGGTCCTAGCCCTTCTTTGTTTTGTTTTGCTTTAGCTATTCTTCAGTTAGAGTTTTCCATTTTTGCTCAGGGCCAGCCTCAGATCATAATCCTCCTACCTATAGCTCCCTATTGGTGGGATTACAGATGTGTATCACCATGCCCCACTTGATGGTTGAGATGGAATTTTACCTTTCTCTAGGCTGACCTTGAACCACAGTCTTCCTTATCTCCACCTGCTGAGGAGCTGGGATGACGGGAGTGAAACACTGTGCTTGGCCCTTATGTTTTTTTTTTCTTTATCCCGTTGGTATGATGAATTGCATTCATTATTTTTGAATTTTGAAGGAGGCTTGAATTCCTGAGATGAGTGGTTTACATATCATGTGTTAAGGTCGTACTGCTCTGAGGTCTCAAACCCTTTTTGGATGCTGCTGTAAGCTTGCTTAATTTGAGAGCTGTGTATGTGACATGAAATGCTGCCACTTGGGGTGACAATGGCCAAGTTCAGTTAGAAACTCCTAATTGCTCCCTTGCTACCTTATTACTTTTCACAGTATGTGTTTTAACTAAATGATGATGATTACTTTCTTTTTTATCTGGGTTTTTCTTCCTACTGGATTTATACTTTTATTTGGTGCCAGTTTTGGGACTTGAATTCAGAGCCTGGGTGCTGTCCCTGAACTTTTTTGCTTAAGGCTAAGACCAAGTGGTCTACCACTTGGGCACACCTCCAGTTCTGGCTTTTTGGTGGTTCATTGGAGATAAGAGTCTCACAGACTTTCTTGCCCAGGTTGGCTTTGAACTGTGATGATCAGATCTCAGCCTCCTGAGTAGCTAGGCATGAGCCACCAGTGCCAGGCTAGATTTATACTTTCTAAGAGCTGCTTTGTTTTTATTTTTCATTCTGGTAATCTTGAGGCCAAATTATCGTGCTGTTAAGAACAATAATAGTTCTCAAGAGATACTTTGCCTCTGCTACTTTTAATACTTCCAAGAACTTCATTATCATCCACCACAATACAGATCAAGTTCAGAAACTTGAAATCTTTTGTCCCAAGTCATCTAGCTGGCACACCCCAATTCACTATTTGATGCTCAGAAGCTCTGTCAAAGTAATGTCTGAAATAATTGTTCATTGTCTGAATGAGTGAATGAATTAAAGTAGCCTTGTCTCCCACCCACCCCCACTCCTTTTAGTGAATGGAATAGGTCTACCTGATGGGAGAAAAATTTCAGCTTGGAAACTGGCATGTTGAGAAAGTCTGAGTAAAGAGGAACTGAGCAGATGGGGAGTAGTTGCTAAAAAAAAGAAAAGAAAAAAAGGAAAGGAAGTCTGAACTATAAATTTACTTGACAAGGTTGCATCTCTGTGGTTTAGACGTTGGCCACTTCAGCTTAGCATGATTATTATATAACAGGAGGATGGAGAAATGGCCGGAAAGTATTGCTTCCTATTACATAACTCCTATTCTGTGCCTGACAGCATTTCTGATAATGAAGAGAACAGAAAGTATGCCTCCCTTTTGGTGAACGTCTCAAGCTTTTGTAGGACACTCAGCCCAATCTGCAGCCGTTGAGTCGTTACAGCATGATTTCTTCAGCCAGCCTCTGTCTGTCTCTCTACCACTCTCCCTCCAGTGTCTTCTATTCATGTTCGCCACAAACATTTCTCAGATCTCAATATGGGGCCCGTTAGAGTCCAAGTTAGGATTTCTGGTGGAGCATGGACTAGGATATTGGAGCATTGTTTCTTGGTTGCATTGGCTACAGGGGAGTTGGGACGTGTACTCTTGCTTTTTCATAATTTGATGTTTGGGGATGAGGGGTTGGAATAGTCTTGAAGAGATCCTTTATTTTATTTTTATTTTTCAAAGTAGTGCAGGTGAGTTGCTGCTCATTAAAATACTGTATGAATGCAATGCATTTTGATCACTCACTCCCTTAAGTCATTCTCTTGTCATCCCTCCCAATCCCACCCCTTTTCTCAATGTTCTGAAGTTTCTAGAATATGCATTGAATTTCGTGATGCATTTTCCCTCTTCCTTTCTTCATTGGTCTCCCCCCCTCCACTGAGCCCCACCCCTCACTTTTGAGTACCCAGTTCCTGAGGGTCATTTTATTGGACTGTGGGTTAGCCTTTCTAAGGAACTATATCACTTGAGTGCTCACCGGAGTCTATTTCTTGTGTGGCTTGCATGTTGTAAAACTTGTATCATCCCACAGGCATTACCTGTCAGGCATTGTTGTGCCAAAACAAGCCACCATGCTGCACAGTGAAGGTCTAACTAGCTGTGTGATCCATCCGCATCACTTTTCATTGATACCACAGACATTGTTCAACGCTCTGCAACTGTCAATAGACACAGGCCAGGATCCTACATTGTCTTTCCTCTTCTGTGAACTGCCAGCGATCCTGGTGTCTCCACCAGCCCATAATTCTCTCTGGAGCCCAACAGTCCTCTGCTTTGTCCTGTCCCCGGTGCAAGTCATCTTCCTGCTTTTCCTCTTTGCCCTTGAATTTCCAATGGAGCTTCACCATGTTGGAGCGTGGGACTGTACTGCTGAAAGCTGTCTCAAAAGCTTTCTGTTGCACTTGGAAGATCCTTCCTTCTCCTCCTGCTTAATGCCTGATGCCATCTGGTCCTGCTCACCTTTTGTGTAGATGTGAGAGCCCTTTTCTGTTTCTCACACATCCTATCTTACTGTCTTCTTTTTAGTTGTCTCCACTGTGAAGACAGGCTCTTCCCGACAAGCATTCTTGTCTCATGTCAAATATGACCACCTCTCTTTCTGTGATGCCTGAAGCCACCTCTGATTCCTCCTTTACCTTGTTACAGGCTTTATTTTCCTCATTGACTTCATCTTTATCTCTGTACTTTTGTCTGTCTTGCCTTCCGTGTTTGCTGTCTGTCTCTGGTTTCTCCGAGTACTGTGGGTCAAAATCAAGTCAGCATGTTTTTAAATAAAGTTTTATTGGAACACATGCTGATCTACCTTTTCTTGTGTGTGCCATCAGGTGCACTGGCTGTATGAGGGTGTTGCTGAAAAATTGCGACAGAGACCTCAGAACTGGAAAGCCCAGGCTATTTATCATCTGGCATTTTGCGGAACACTTTGTCAACCTCTGCTCTATCCTCCACTCGTTACCTGTCTTGTCATCGCTGCTTCCCCGGAACTCAGCATGGTTCCAGGCCTGTGATGCTGCCCCACACATATTTGTCAAATGAATTTAATAAATGAGGGAACACAGGCCACTGTGACAGACTTTGACTGGAGGTGTTTATGTCGATTGAGCTCACACTTCTTGCCAGCAGAAGCAGTCAGGTGTGTGGGTTATGTTGCTGTGCCTATGTGCTTGTGTGTATGCACGCACTCACGCACGCACGCACGCACACACACACACACACACACATTTGCGAATCTAAGGATGAGAAAATAAGCAGGCTCAGTGGACCATCTGCAGCTTCTGTAGCCACACTGGTCATCTATCCCTTAGTGTCTCTGAGGGATTAAAAATATTTGTCAACCTGTTCTGACTAGACTCATTATAGTTTAAGGGGAAGATGAAGAAAGGTCATTATTAGAAGTACACCCATTTTTTTTCCTTACTTAGAAAGAAATTTGAAACTTGGCCTTGGATCCTGGTTCATGGGTTAGTCACTCATGGCTTATTAGGCAGACTTGTTGCCTTCTGTGTCATTCACTCAAGTTTATGTCTAAAGAAATCTTCCTTCAATCTCTTTGTTTTGAGAACATTGGCAATGATATAAGGATGCAGTGAGGGGATCAGAAGACACAGAGAAGAATGGTCTTTAGTTGATTTATTTTATGTTTTTCAAATCATCATTAAGTAGCTGTACAGAGTGGTTGCGATTCAACATGTCAGTTTGTGAGGACAATGCATCTTGATCAGTGTCACCTCTTACATCATTCTCCCCATCTCTCTGAATCCCAACCACCCCCTCAACTCAGCCCATATTCCAAAGCAAGCTCCTTGAATCTGAATGATTTTGTGGCTCTAAGCTCATTCCATGCCCTATTAGTTGTTCGTAAAGAAAGGATTAACACGTACAAGCTAAACTGCTCACATCGCTCAGCCATTTGCTGGATACAGCTGTCTATAAGACAAAACATATTACTCAATTAAGCAAAGTCTGACTTACAGGAGTTCATTTTTTGGGGTCAGATATTGACAGTGAATTGTCAGCATTTGTAGTTTGAGTTTTATAACCAACAGTCAGTAAAGAGTAGTTTCTGAGTTCAAACAGCAGATCTACCCCACAAGCTAGACCTCGACAAGTAGACATAGAGATTGTGACGTTGTCTAACTCAGTAGGTGAGAGATTTGCATGAGAAAACAGTGCTTCACATACATTACCCAGGGCAGTGGCAGGAAGCACGCAGCAGGAGGAAATACAGTTTAGAGGGCCGCAGAAGCTCAAACATGGCTTTGTACTTTCAGGAAGAATCTTCCTGAACTCTTCCCTTGGGACCCAAGAAAAATATTTTCATCATGTGTATTGGATTGATTCTCTAGGACATCATTCATTGTCTCTGTTTCTCTTCCTCCTCCTCACCCTCCTCCTCCTTCGTCTTTGTCTCCATCTCTGTCTCTCACTTGGATTCTCAGTGAGCCCAATGGGCTCAATAGAATTCTGACTCTGCCTAATGGCGAGCATCTGTAGCACTGAGATGCCAGCTATTTACAACGTTAAAAAGCCATTGTGTCACTCAAGTTCCATTAGCAGAGTCATTTGAGACTTTAATAGTCCCTAAGACAGAGGAGGCCAGGGACTTGCAGGTAGAAAACTACATTCACTCTGCATATTCAACTGGGAGGGAGGAACAGTAAAGCAGCATTATGTCAGCTTCAATCAGAGTTTATTAAGCCATAGTGACTTTCATGTCCCCATGTAATTGAATACAATGTGTTTCTAGCAAGCTATGGATATTCATTCATTCTTTGGTCATTGGCTGCAACTACTCTTTGTCAAAACCATGTGGTAGACATTGGCCATAGTGTGTCATATGGTAACTAACACGATGCTTCCCACTTCATGATGGTGCAAAGAGCTAGCTAGTTCTTATCGTTACTGGGGGAAAGAAATCAAGTGACATTAATTTTTTTTTTTGGTTGGCTGTGGAGCTTGAACTCTGGGCCTGGGCATTGTCCCTCAGCTCTTCAGTTCAAGGTGAGCACACTTCTGGTTTTCTGGTGGTTCTGGGGATAAGAGTCTCATGGACTTTCCTGCCCGGGCTGGCTTTGAACCATGATCCTCAGATCTCAGCCTCCTGAGTAGCTAGGATCACAAGTGTGAGCCATCGATGCCCGGCTTAAGTGACATTAATTTAATACCGTGTTGAACTCATAGTTTGGGTTCCACTTCAACCCAACTCATTTCAAACCAATTCAGTCCAGTCCATTTCAGATGAAGTTAAATCATCACTTGCCGATAACTCAGCCTGATCCACTTGGAGAATGAGCCCAGGTAAAGGCTAGCTGCATGGCCATCAAGGTTTTCTCACAGGCTTGGGTCTGGAAGGGGATTTTTCCTATGCAAAGCCATGCTTGGGGTCTTCTGGTGACAGTGACCAAAAGGGAAATTTTCAGCTGTCCCACATAACGGAGCGGGGAGTACTGTGCATTCACAGAGAAGTGACACATCGACAAGACCGCCTTTTCTCATCTCCTATCTCAGTCAAGTAGAGGAACGTTGCTTTGAAGTCTCTCCATCACTGGAAAACACCTAAGAATTCTTCTCTTAGGTCTGAGGGAGAGCTCTGATTGGCCAAGCAAAGATCATGTGTGGCCACTCTCCAAGTAATAAAAGGATCATTAAACCTTGCTTTTAGAAATATCCCGTTGACTTCGGTGGCATTCACAGAACACTTTGAAATGTGGAAGAGGAGTGGTCCCCTAACATCTAATTGGTTGCTTATTTAATTAAAATTGTATATCCATAGCTAGGTGCCTGTGACTCATGCCTGTAATCTAGCTATTCAGGAGGCTGAGATCTGAGGATTATGGTTTGAAGTCAGCCTGGGAAGGAAAAGTCCATGAGACTCTTGTCTCTAATAACCACCAAAAAGTCAGACATGAAGCAGTGACTTAAATGGTAGAGTACTTAAGCTTGAGCAAAAGAGCTCAAGGACAATGCCCAGGCTCTGAGTTCAAGCCCCAGGACCAGCATACACACACACACACACACACACACACACACACACACACACACACGCACACACACACACACGCACACACCACATACACAATTATATCCACACCAGCAATTTAAGAAAAAAATTATGGGTATACTATCTAGAAATAACTGTTAAGTTAGAAACTTGTATTTTGGAATACTTTTAGATTTACAAGAAATGGAGTTCTCTTGGTGTTAGCAGCTTTCCGAGTGTCAAACTAGAGAGTTAAAATAGTACAGAGCTATTCATTAACTAGAGATTATTTGAATTTCTAGTTTTCTACTAATATCATTATTCCTGTTTAGGGTCTAACCCAGGATACCACATTATATTTGTTAGATTCCTTTGCTCTTGATGGATTCTCAATCTTTCCTTTTTCTTTATGGCCATGACTGATTTGAGGAGTATGCAGTAAGTGTTTTGTGGAGTGTCTCTGAATTCCGGTATATCTGACATTATTTTCTCATCATCAAACTGGAGTTACAGGTTTTGGACTAAAGTACACAGATGAAATGCATTTCTCAGTATTATCACGTTGATACATTTGATTAATTGAATAGCTTCTCTTTCCCTTCTCTCTTTTCCTCGCTTTCTCTCCCCTTCTCTTTCTCCCCCTCTTCCTTCCTTCCTTCCTCCCTCCCTTCCTTCCTTCCTTCCTTCCTTCTTTCCTTCCTTCCTTTGTTCCTTCCCTCCCTCCCTTCCCCCTCCCTCCCTCCCCCTCTTCCCTCCCTCCCTTCCCCCTCCCTCCCTCCCCCTCCCTCCTTCCCTCCTTCCTTCCTTCCTTCCTTCCTTCCTTCCTTCCTTCCTTCCTCCTTCCTTTCTTCCTTCCTTCCTTCTTTTCCTCCTTCCCTCTTTCCTTCCTTCCTTCCTTCTTTCCCTCTTCCTTCCTTCCTTCCTTCCTTCCTCTCGTCCTTCTTCCCTCCCTCCGTTCCTCCCTCCCTCCCCCCCTCTAACTCAGGGCCTTGTGCTTATTAGGCAGGTATCCTACCAGTTGAACCACATCCTCAGTCCTTTTTTTGCTTTAGTTTCTTTTTCAGATAGGGTCATACTTTTTGTCCAGGACCAGCTTCAAACCGTGAGTGATCTTTCTCCTTCTGTCTCTTGAGTAGCTGGGATTACAGATGTGTACCACTAAACCTAGCTTTTTCTTGAAAGAGCCTTGCTAATAATTTTTAGCCTGGGTTGTCTTTGCATTATGATCCATCTCCCTTCTGAACTTATTCTTCATGAATAGTTTCTCCAATGTAAACATCAACATATGTATCTTTCTCATTTTGTTCTCTGGAACTGAGCAAATAAGTTCAGCCCATACTCAGGGGGAGAGAGGTAGCAGAGTTCCACCCTCCTGAGGGAGAACCTATCTACATTAGAAAAGGGAGATTTTAGAACAAACTTTTCTTCAACAAAAAGGAATCATAGAATTTGTGTTGTTCTGTAATCTGTTGTTTTCCTTTTAATAACTGGCATGCATACATCTTCATATTAAATATTCTTTTGTAGCATAGCTTTTACAATATATTTTCATTGGCATATATTAGTAATATAAGGGGAGATCTTATTGTGATGATTCAATAGGTGTGTATGGTGTACTTGGAGCAACGTCTTTTAGAAGTGGCTTAGTATTTGGCTCTCTGGAAATATTGGAATTCAACCCTCACGTTAGTTTGAATATTTTACTTACTCCCACTTATAGTTTTCCAGAGATTTTTGGGAAAAAATCACTGTTAGAAACAGTGATTAGGAACTTTATTAAGGTAAGAAGCTATTAAAAATAGATGTATTATGTCAAAATAGATGTATATGTCAAAATATATAGATGCAGCTTTTGTCAAGTTGTCTGTATCATTGTCCACACTCTAGCTTCTGCTGGATTCTTAGGAGCATACTGGTTGGGAGTTAAGCAGAAAGGGGTGGTGGGCAAACCTGGGCCATGCAGTGTAAGGGAGAGGAAGTCGCAGTGATCATGGGCTGAGACCTGATCAAAGACAGCACCTCCGTACTGAGAAGAGCAGCTACACCATTGTGAGTCCATTAAAAAAGTCTTATTAAAAATGTATGGAAAAGTGGAATACACACTGCATAAAACAAACTTAACTATCATAAATAATTTAAAAGTGATCATGCATGAAACTCTTATCAATTCTAATGGGGAAAAAATCAATCTGGGCCCAAATATTCCATTCTCAGTGATGCTTCCAGAACATTTATCCACTAAGAGGACAAGTTGACTTGTTTTTAATGCTAATCACTTCTTCTCTGTTCTTTACTGGGTTATAGCAAAGACAAATGCTTAAAATAGTATGGACAAATAATGCAGAAATTTAGCAAAGCCGAAGTCTGGAATTTCATTACGCACCCATCTGCTTCCCTAGGATCCCCATTATTAACCACGTATGTAGCCATGGAGATCAGTGCCATGCTCTAGGACATTTTGTAGTGATAAAATGTACGGTTGCAGTACTGTTTAGCACAGTAGGACCTGGCTTTGGTGACCACTGGGTATCTGAAGTGGGGCTTCTGTGATTCAAGAACTGGATTTTCATTTTAATTAGTTTAGATTTTATTAAGCACCAGATCACTGGTTCCTTATTGGAGAGCACAGGTCTCTACTCTGAGACAGGTGATACTCACAGTCATGTGCTCAGGGGGAATTATATATCTTCAGGAGATGCAGGACTAGCTCAGGCTCCTCAGTGAACATCTACAGGGGTCCTTTCTTGGTGTCACACTTTCCACACACCAACACTACCAAGATCACCTGGGCATCAAGTCTTAAAAAAAATAAAATGTCTCAGCCAGGCAGTGGCTCATGCTTATAAAACCTCGCTACTTAGGAGGCTGAGATCTGAGGATCGTGGTTCAAAGCCAGCTTGGGCAGGAAAGTCTAGAAAACCAGAAGTTGTGCTGTGACTCAAGTGGTAGAGCACTTACCTTGAATTGAAGAGCTGAGGGACAGCGCCCAGGCCCAGAGTTCAAGCTCAACAACCGACCTTCTCTCCCCTCCCCAAAATGTGTCTCAGCTTACAGTCTCCACTGGAATTGGATCCATTCCTTCAGGATTCTGTGTGGTTTATTTTCACAAATTAGAGTGCCTCTGTGTGTGTGTGTGTGGCGGGGCGGGGGGGGGGTAACATCTGAGACTTGCCTCTCCCAGGAATAAATTTCCTTTGGCTCTACATTTCTATGCAGGTATTTTTAAAAGCTGAATTTTGTGTCTAGCCCTGTGTTATCATCAAAATGATATCATCTTAAAAAATAACCATTTTTCTTTTGAGACTGAGCAAGCAACAAACAAAAAGGTGAAGGGTAGTACTTTTTTGGTCAAGAATCAAGTGACATATTTTAAAATCTTGGTTTTTGTTTGGGACATTTCACCTTTCTACTCCTAGGTGTAGTATATTGTAAGAGCCTAGACCTGAAGTCAGTCCTCAGATGAGGGTCCAAGGATTGTCTGACTATTAACAGGGAGTTATAGCCTGTTTGGGACTGTTTGGATGAACCCCAGAAGCTTCATCTAAAGTACTAGTTTGAAGATGCTTAATATTTACAGTTTAGGTGCATAATTTCTCTTTTATAACACAATTGAAATTATCTTCTCCTTGTACAAGAAGGCAAAGTGCTATGATGTTTGCTGTTGGTAAGAAAGAAAGAAAGAGAAAGAGAGAGAGAGAGAAAGAAAGAAAGAAAGAGAGAGAGCAAACACCTTGCCAGAACCTGTATTGAAATGTGTGCTTCACTGAGAGTCAAGAAAGGAAACACAATAGAGAAGATGCAAGAAAGACAGGAAGGAACAATAGCAGAGGGAGGGAAACTGGAAATAAACATCCTAGTTAACCAATGAACTGCTTTCCATACCTTATCTCATATTGATTTCTTCCAATAATGGAACAAGAGGAAGAACCAGAGGCTCAGAGATGTCAGATAACTTACTAAGGCCACACAGTTGTCTTGCAGTAGAGTTTCTGCTCTACACCCCAGATTCCCAGAATGATTAGTTGTGCCTGAATGGGGAAACACAGGGAAATGGTTATCTTTGCTGATTACCAGTGCCCCAGGCAAGCGCCAAGGATGACTTGAAAAAGACGTGGAACTTAGATCAGTTCTTTCCTGCAATCCTTTTAAAATTCCCGCCATCAAGCACATCTCAAGCCAGGTTCCTGGGCCAGCATTCTCACACATACGGATTGAGGGGGCACAGCTTCTTCAGTGGACCCGGGCAGTGTATTAATTTCATAGCGTTTCCCTCAGCAGCATGGGGCCCTACACCACATCATCTCACTCTTTGTCTGAGTTGAATCTAGGCATTACTGTCACTTTAAATATCCTTGCCCCACACCACCTCCATTTCCCCCTCATCCAATTCTTTGTTGTAGATGACCAGGCCAGGGAGAGAGCAGGCTTGGTGGCCCACCAGCTTGGAAAGGACCAAAGCCCTGTGGGAGGTGTCCCAGCCCAGGGAAGCCCTGAACCCCAAGCCCTAATCCCCTGTAATGACCTGTGTTGAGTGTCTTTGTGAAACCCATGAAAGGAAGTGGCCCTGTGGAGGGGTTATGCCATTCTCTTCCATGCTGCACCGGCTTGGGTTGCTTCTAATGACTGGGTAGAGAGAGGATACTCTTAGCTGGAAAACAATTCCCTGTCACCAAAGTGGAATGGAGGGGGGGGGGGAAGGAGAGAGCGTGAGAGAGAGCACAGGACTCCAGCAGTTGAAGTCTGTCTTCCCTCCTCCCCTCCATCCCTATCCTTTGTAAGGAGCTAGCTGAACTGACACCATGAAACCAGCACAGTGGTACAGTGGCATGGTCTTAAGATCACAATCCAGCTCTAGAAGGGATCAGAATTGAACTGTGCATGGAAAAAGCTGTGCTTGAAAGGCGTGGGGTGAGGTCAAGGGGAAGGAGGTGGACAAATGAAGAGAAGAAGGGCAAATGCAGACAAGAATCCAATTCTTAATCCAAAATTAGGAATGAGTGAGGCAAGGTGTGGGTTGGGAAGAATGGGTGAGAATGTTGAAAGGGTGACATTGATCAGGATGTATGGTATACATTGTATACTGAGATTTGACGCCAGCCTGGGTAGGAAAGTCTGTGAGATTCTTATCTCCAATTAACCACCCGAAAACCAGAAGCTGTGGCTCAAAACAGTAAAGGGCTAACCTTGAGCAAAAAAGCTCAGGGATGGCACCTAGGCCTTGAGTTCAAGCCTCATGACCGGAAACACACACACACACACACACACACACACACACACGCACACACACACAAGTATTCACAAACTGCTTTGTTAAGTGGCAAGTCTTTTGTACAATTACTCAGAGTTGTAAAAAATTTAAAAAAGGTAAAGTGTAAAGATTTCAAGATAGTAAATAACTAAAGGTTAGTATGTTGCCACACAAATGAGTTTTTGAACCCAGACTTAAACCTTCACTGAGACTCACTTCCCTCGGTTTGTAGTGAGAATCAGAGATAAACACGGCAGGCCCATTGTCCACTCTTTGTAAGCAGTGGATACTCAAATGAATTTGAGCAATCAACTAGCAGTCGCTGCCAGAGAGGGGAAGGATTGGGTAGAGGTGGCAGAGCAAGAGAATAGCAGAGCTAAGGTGAAAACACATTACTCTTGCTATTCAACTCAATGATCAGAGGGGCCCTACAATGATCGCCCATCTTTATTTTAAAAGCTGAGTTGGCACTGTATACACATGGAGAGAGAGAGGGAGAGAGAGAGAGGTAGAGAGAGAGAGGGAGAGAGAGAGAAAGAGACAGAGAAAGAGAGAGAGAATGAGAGAGAGAGAGAGAGGGTGATGTATGCTGGAGAGACCTGCCTTCCCTTGGAATATGGCAATCACATTTCTGGAGGGCGTTTTCATTGGAGCAGGGATGAAAGACCGTGATTTTAACACTTAGTAGTTAATACTGCTTGAATGGAGTTGTGTAGAGACCAGTTCTGTTTCTGGAAAAAAAGATAATGTGCAAGGAAAGAAAGCTTGAATGATGGTGGAGAGGAGGCCACCCAAGTCAAGGATGTCTGGTTTGGTTAGAAGCACATTCAGCATGATCCCTTTAGTGAAATTCTCGCTGGTGTGAGTTGGAAAGGGGTCTTTCTTTAGCTCTCATGAGTCAGACAGGTTGCTCAGCCTGTGTTCATGGACTCAAGCAGAAAACAAATGAACTATATTCATTCCATCACCGTTAAGGAGGCTGCCCCATCCTTACCTGATCTCCTGTAATTCTTGCAAGATTTTGAAGAGAGAGGATTTTTTTGTCAAATATTTTAAAAATAAAAGTAGTTATTAGTTTTGTTTACTTATTTTTGCTTTTGTTTGTACTGGGATTTGAACTCAGCATTTTTCACTCGCTGGATAGGTAGGTACTCTACTGCAAATCTTTTTTAGATGAACAAATCAAGGTAATTTACCAAGTGTCATTAGCAGAGGAAGTAGCTCAAGTGAGCCCAGGGACCCACGTCATGTGATAGAACCTGAAGTATTCTTTATAGTTACCTCCATAATGCAGCCAATCAATTGGGCTCACTGCTGGAGGTGGAGATAGGGTTTTCCCTGTTCTTTTGGGCAACAACTAGGGAACTGATCACACTATTTATGTCATTGGGCTATTTCCACTTCTCTCTAATTCAAGGCATGGAAGTTGTGTGGTACCTGGTACATATACATTTCCATTTCAGCAATTATGTCTCCTTCATTTAGCCTTGATTGCTGGCCTTCTTCTCTGCCCTTGATTTCTGGGGGTCCTGGTTCCTTCATTGTGTCTTTGTTTCTTTACTGGGCCTTCATTTCAAGACCTGAGCCTTGGGGCCTGACTTGCTGCTAGAACTCTAATTTGTTCAGGTGTCCTCGCTGGACTGTGGAGGGAGGCGGGCCGGAGCACCTGGCAGTCCTCAGGCTCTGCGAAGACAGACTAAGCCCAACTCCTCATTGGCTCTGTCCTCTCTGCAGCAAACTCATTCATGATCCAAATCTGCTCAGGGGCTTTTGTCCAAGATCATCAAAATCATTGGTAGATTTGGTGTCTGGTGAGGACTTCATCTCTGGTTCGGAGATGGCCCTGTCTAGTTCTGTGCTCACATGCAAACACCCACAAGTGTCCTTTGCAGAGCACTGGTTTCACTCCTGAGAGTGGAGTCCTTATGGACTAAGACCACCTTGTCAAAGCCACACCTTTTGATACCACCACACTGTGGATTACATTGCAATAGATGAATGTGTGGTACCCAGGCATTTGGAAGCAGCGGCATCCCTCTGGAATGTCCTTAGTCTTACTAGAATGCAGGCCTCTCTCCTCACCTCTGTGCTTACTGCCTTTACCTGTTGTCATTTCTGAGCACAGACAGAGTGGCCCACTCTCAAAATTGTTCTTCCATCAGGTGGAGCCTCCATTGTTACTTTGGTCCTGATGCTGTTCTGATCACCAATCTTCTTGGATGGACTGATGCTTAGCATCTGCTCACCTTTTCATAGGACTCAGATAATAGAAACTATTATGAATCATGAATTATGGCCTTCATGCATAGCTTGGAGCCTATGCCTGAGAGCACATTTGGTGATATGATTGTCCAAGAGGTAAGGTAAAATGAAGTCTTATGGATGGGATCCTCATCCAATATGACTGGTATCCTTATAATAAGAGCAAGAGACAGTGGAGATGTTGTGTACATGGAGAAAAGCCCAGTGAGAACACAGTAGGAAGGGAGCAAGGTGCAAATTGGGGAAAGAAGCTTTAGGAGAAACCAGTCCTCCTGACATCTTGATGTTGTTGTACCAGCCTGTGAGGAACTGAAACTCTGCTGTTTAAACTACCTACTCTGCGTCATTTTGTTACAGCGGATCTCCTTGGCTAATGCATAAGTCATGCTTGTCATCCAGATGTCCCTCAATTCTTTTCATTTGATTCATTTATTAAGCAACCAGAGAGACACGATAGCATATAATGAAATTTCTCAATAGGTGTCCCATTGAATATTAATTCTGTAAGAGTTTCTGGGATCTGAGGTTATATTATATGCCACATTCCTGCTTGCAGAGTCATAAAGCACAGTTTTATGTTAAAGACTGAAAAATATTGCAAGATGGAAACTTGAAAACTGTTGTTTGAGCAGCTATTCACAACACTGGGCTTTGACTAACTTCGCTGACTAACCCCTGCTAACAATTTAACAACTAGAAGGCATGCTGAGGGTCTTTCAAAAGATTTAAAAATCAGCCAGTTCTGCCACTTGGCTTGTAAAACTTGGTTTTTGTCATCTGCTAAAGAAAGCTAACTGTCACTACTTAAGGTGTTATATTGAGGATCAAATGGGAGAATCAATGTGAAATGTTAACTCAGTGTGGTGGTATTTTCATTCTTCTCAATTCCTTAATTCATTTGTTTATTCAAGAAGTTAGTTATTTGGTATGTGCCAAAGTAGACAACCATTTCTGGATAGAAATATTCCTACCATCTTGATTTTTTTTGTTACCCTAAGCTGGGCTTAGGTCTTGAAGACTGAGGAAAGCTTAGCTTCTGCCTCTTAAACTCTTTTTTCTTTATGCTCTCTCTTTGTGAATGATAAATCCAGGTTCCCTCTGGATTTTTCGGATAGGCCATGTCTTACAGAGTGAGGCTCTAGATTTGTGAAAAGTGAAGTCCAAACCTTCAGAGGTGCTGCTAGGGCCAAAGGAAATGAGGTGTCAGGTGAACCCACAGTGGCACTCAGCCAATACCTGGAGTGTCTGGTCACAGACAGAAACATACTGAGGACAGCTCTGCTGTTAGTCTCTTAGCTTCAAAGTTCTGCAAGCCTTTGGTATCTCTCTCTCTCTCTCTTTTAGCACATCCAGAAATAACACTTCTGAGTAAATTCTGCTTCATACGAATCGTAATGTAGAATACGTTCTACTAAGGCAAAAATTTCTGTCTTTACCAAGTACATTTGTTCTGAGAGGCTCTAGTTAAAACTCACGTATCCACCACTGAATCTTCATTAGTGAGCCAATTTATCATCCTCAGATTTTTAGAGAAGGAACAGCTGCAATGCTTGGTAAGAAATGTACGCATTATCCTGCCCATGTAATTGTAACCCCTCTGTACAGTATGTTCACAAATAAAATTAAATTAAATTAAAAAAAAGAAGACACGTATGCACGTATGTATTATCTTTAAGCAGCTGTGCAAAGGAGTTGTCATTTGACAAAGCAGTTATGAAGACAGTATATCTTGAGCAATGTCACCCCTTTCGACATTCTCAGCCATTCCCCTCACCCCTTCCCTCCCTGGAGTTAATTTTGTAGATATACATTGAGTTCATCACTGCCTTTCCCCTCTTCTCAGAGCCAATGGTCTACCCCTTTCCCTTTGACTCCACCCTAGCACTCCTTCAAGCATCTGCTTCCTGATGTTTGTTCAACTTGGACCTTGCCTTTCTAAGGAATTACATTATTTCAGTTCTCCCTTGAATCTACCATATTCCAGTTAACCCATTTATATACACTTGCATACCACCCAATGCATTTACTTACATGTTTCTAAGCTAAATCTAGCTTTCACAGAAGACCCTTAACTACCATGATCTTCTTGCTATAACTCATTACTTTCCTCAGCTTTTGAAGTGTGAACAATGAGGCTCAGAGAGGTGAAATTATCTGGTAAATGGCATAGTCAAAATTATGTAACAGCCTCTCTCTGCTGCAGGGAGCGCTATGTGACATCGTGTGTGACATGGAGTATATGGTTGCAGCCTAGAAATGATACCATGCGCCCTCCCTCCCCTATTTGCTGATGAGGCTTACAGAGTTAAAGTCATTTACCCAAAGCATACAGTTCTCCTGGAGGGAGTCTCTGTTCCCACCCTTCCCCCATGTGTTGGCCTCCAGCCTGAAAAAACTTCCCTCCATTCTTCCCTTTGCTAAATCCTATTCATCATTCAGATCTCAACTCAAACGCCACTCCCATAGGAAACTTTCTCTGGATCTCCAAACTAGTTTACTATCACTTTTATGGAGATTTGTAGCAGATCTTTTTAATTTTCCTTCTTACTTTCCAGTGATCTATTTCTGTGATTATTTTTATGAATATTTGTATTCCCTTAGTTGTCCACAGCAAGGGAAGAACACATGTTGGTATTGTTCAATAATATCAATGGCACTTACCACACTATTTAGTATATAGCCAATACATTAAAAATGGTAGTTATTTGTGGATATAGCAACATATGTAAAGTTTATCTATAAATCACCTCCATCCCCTATCTATCTACCATCTATCTATCTACCATCTATCTTTCCAGAATTATAGTCATTAGGTCCGTCCAGTCCCTTGTCATTAGTGCATCAGAGATGTCAATTAGCAGCATGAGTTTTGCAGTTCCCTACTTATTTACTCTTGGCAGACATTATCAATCGATCATAATCCTCTCTTCCATCGAGACCCAAGGGATCCTCAAAATCCTTCTCAAGGAAGTGTTCCAGGCAGCTACTATCAGTTGGAATTGGCCCAACAAATGAAATGTATGCATCCAAAGAAAACTTTCTCACATACGTTCAGCCATAGTTTTCTGTAATCAAAATTACCAGGGAAACTAAGAAATTGCCCATTTTTGGCATCCCCTTCTAGAGTCTGATTAACAGATGGCTCTACTGGATCAAAACCCATTGGTTAACCAAAAAATGGCTCTGATCAGTTCCTAGCTGATTATGCTTATTTTCTCCTAAATGTAGTATGTAAATACTCTACTACAACAGACTGGAAATTGACTGCCTAGTCCTCTCAAACTGATGAAGGAGGTGGGTAGGCAGATATGAAGAATTCTTGAAAGAGACAAATGGTATGAGTTAATTTGTAGATTCCTGAAAGTACCAGGGAGGTGTGGCAGAAGAAGAAATAAATTCCACTTCTGAGTAGCTGAGAGATGTTTTTAGAGAAAGTTGGTATTAAACTCTCAAGGGAAAGGTGGCTGGGAGACCATGTTGAGTTCAAATCCTGGAAGGTTTTCATTATCAGGCAAAGTGATGACAAGCTAATGGGGTAAGGGAGCAACCTGACTTTCAGAATTGATCTTTAGGAAATAAACTTTGGCAGTACGAGAGAGGATGAGTTAGAGAAAAATGATAAAGACTAGAGGTTTGGTACAGGTCTTGTATCTGATTCATAGGGTATCCTGTGTGTGTGTGTGTGTGTGCATGTGAAACTATTATATGTAAGTTGGAAACAAAATAGGATTTTTGCAATGTGGGACTAATATTGAATAGAATTCATAGCAAATCTTATGAAAATTAGATTTATATTTGTGAGCTCTTTGGAAAACCATTGTTTATTATATTCATAATCTGGCCCAAGTACCTTGTTAAATATTTTGCACATGCTTCCTCATTAATCCTCACAATTACAGAGTAATCTCATTTTGTGGATGGAGATATGGAAGTTAGAAATATATTAAATAATTTCCCCAAAGTCCAAATCTAATAAACGGCCAGATCTAGATGTGAACATAGCTAGTTTTACAAGAGAGCACACACACTGAAGTGCTATGACATGGTTGTCATTATTGTTCTATACTTTTCTTTGGGGATAGGTATTGATACTAGTATTCAGTGGTAGAAGTGAGGTATGTTGCTGAAGGTTTTGCCATGCATGAGACAGTGTCCATTCCAACCTCTTCGGTAAGAATTACTTGGTCCCAAATGTTAACAGTGTTGAATTGAAAAACTCTGTTTTATTCCCAAGGTATAATTCAGTATCATCCACATCATAGAACAAATCTACATTTTTTGAATTAAATAGCACTACTAAATGTGCATCCCTATGTATATAGTTATATATTTAAACTCTATGAATAAAAACCTTAACAAATATATATCTAAATGTCTATATCTATATCTATATATACTTTATATATTTATATGCATATATACTTTAATCTTGACCTAGACTCTTGATCACAGACATTTCACTGTCTTTGTTTCCTGTCAGCTTTCCTGTAGCTTTGGAGTGATGCTTCTCATTTGTTCTCTTCCAAGTCTTATCTCCTGTAATTATCCTATCCATCTCCTGGCTTGGCCATCATCCCATGAAGAGGAATTTCATGGTAAATCCTGCAGTTGCTGTAGTGACTTAGAAAAGATTTGGGGTAGTTGAGTGTCTTTTTTTCTTGTTCTTACCCCATGCTGTTGGAATTCTATTGCATCATCACTGTATGTTCTTCTCATGATTACATGGTGTGTGTTATTAGGTGAGGCCCGGGGTGGGGAGTGGAGGAGGGTGGGGGTGGGGTCAACATTTACTTTGGACAGTGAGCTGCCTGCTCTGGCCCACCAAAGAAACTCCCTGAATAATCAGATCCATGTCAAAGCTTGCAGAATGAAGTGGTTGTGGCTAAAGCCTTGGTACCCATCCAGAAGATTACATATTCCCGAACTTGGTTATGTGTGCTCACAAAGTCCTATTCCCTGTTGTAAACCAAATGGACTTTGCAAATCCGACCTGATTACATTACCTAGATCCGATTTCCAGCTGACAGCTGCTGCTCAGTCTTTTGCTGCCCCCCACCTTTGCTACCCTCTTGGATTTTTAATTAAAAAAAACTTAAAAAATGATGGCCACTTACGAGCTTTGCTCATTTCCTCAATCCCTAAATTCTTCATTTTTATCCAGTGCTCCCCCCGCCCCCGCCAATTGCCTTTGGTGCAGTTGCAATTACAAAGAGAGAGGAATACATACTTGCACAGTCCTTTTTAGTAATACAGACATTTTTCAGGAAAAAGCTGGGGAGTAGAGTAATCTTAAGGATCTGCCTAGTGATGAGAGATGAATTGGCTTTCTCTAGTGAACCCTGAAATCTGTTTGGAAGGGTAGACTGGGGCTGAACTAGCCAAAATTTCCAAAATACACAAGAATAACTTGTGAGAGGGGAGTTTCCTTTCAGTCTTTGCACACCTGCACCTTCACTGCCATGGAACCTTGCCAAGCCTTAAAGTCGTGGGACACTGTTGTCTATCCGGCATCTTCTGGCCCACAGAGCAAGTGTAGATGCCAGAGGGAGCTGAGCATCATTGGACGATCACTCTCTCTCCTCACCCTCCAGATATGATTTTACTTGTTATGTGATGGTAATATCATTTTAATTTTAATTTTATTTTATTTTAATTTTTTGTCGGTCATGGGGCTTGAACTCTGGGCCTGGGCTCTTCAGTTCAAGGCGAGCACTCTACCACTTGAGCCACAGCACCACTTCCTGATGGTAACATCATAATATCAAAAATAACAGGAAAACAAAGTGAGATAAAGCTTCAGTCCCAATGCTGTCATCAAAATCTAGAGTGCTTCCCATATTTCTGCCTGGCTGTATATTAAGTAACCTTCCTTGTTGCCACCGGATGGTCCCAGACTTACCATTGGTTCAGCATGTTTTTTCAATGTGATCATGGTGAAAGAATGAGCTACATGTGATCTTTTTTTTACATTTGATTTTTTTTCTACACATTCAGCAGAAAGCATACTTCCGGCAGTGAGTCACAGGAGGAAAAACATTCTATACTCTAGTATACTACATTGCTAAGCTGGGAGGTCCTGTAGTTAGGGTCATTAAATTTAACTCTTTTCCCTCCCTTCTTCCCTTCCTCCCTCCCTCCTTTCCTCTCTTCTTCCTCTCCTCCTTCCCTTCCTTCTTTCCTTCCTTCCTCTCTCCCTACTGTTTTTTTGCCATTCTGGAGATAGAACCTAGAACACCATATATGCTAAGCAAATGCTCTATTGAGCAATATCACCAACCCTGTTACATGTATTTTTAACTTAAAATATTTTCAACGTATGTTGGATTTGTTGTACAGAACCCTGTTTTAGGTTGCATTTATTTTTCATTTGTATTTGTATTTCATTTCCTCTCTCTCTTTCTTTCCTATTTTTTCCTTTTTTTTGTCCAAACTAGTCTCTTTTCTATAAAGAATGAGACATGGGGATCTTAGTGAACAAACCAGCTTTAGGTAGGGTCTTTGAGCTTGTTTCAGATACTGCTATTTATTTTATAAGTAACTAAATAGTTTTAAAAAATTTGACATACATATGCTGCACTTTTATATATATATATATTGTCTCATTAATCAAGTATGTCACCATGAAAATGAACAGAGCAAATGATGAGCTATTATCTTCCCAAAGTGACATATTTTCAGCACTCATAGCGAATGGAGTTCTCAGCTTCCTGTTTGTAATACTAGCAGACCCACAAAGAAGTAACTGTTGTCATCACTGTAATGAAATAAAACATCTATTCAGCAGCTTCTATGAGCTAGGGACTGTGCTATGTGCTTTCTGCTTTCACATATATTTTTTAATCCTCCCTAATAAAATACCTTAGATTCTTGGAGCTCCATGTCAAGGGAAGAATGAGATATTTGCCTCTGCAAACTTTCTGTTTCGTGGTGGCATTTTCAGCAATTGTGGGAAATCTCCTCAAATAGCCAGGCATAAAAGTGGTAATGCTTCACACATAATGGGCCTATTTGCAGATGAAGTTACAATTTCCTTCTACATTCCTTCTGAGAAATGCAAAACTTTGCACGGCCTGTTTATTCATTCCAACTTCCACCTCTATATTCATTATGCAAAACCGGAATTTAGAACAATATCTAAAAATCTATTCTCTTCACAAAGTACTATATTTGTACACCATTTCCATGCCATTTTTGACTACTTTTCTACAAATAAGATAAATTCCCGGAATTTAGCTGACTCTAAAGTTCTATGATTCTTGCTTCATAAAAATTCTCCTAAATTCATTCACTTCTTCCCATTTTTTTCCTCCACAGTTCTAATCTCCTCTGAAACCCTCATTTCTCACTGGACTATTGCAGTAATTATGCCGGTTACTCTTTGCGGATCTTTATGCATAGAATTGTATTCAATCCAACCAACATTTTTGAAGATAGAAAGCATTTGTACACCTATTTTCGATATAGAAACGGAGGCGCAAATTCAACCTTCCCACAACTTGTACTTGTCAGAAGTAAGAATGTAACCAGGCCATCTGACTTTATAGCCCAGGTTTCCAACCACCATTCACTTTTTACCACTTCAATATTTATGCAAGCATCTCCCAACAGGTTTCCTTTCATCTACTTGTTGCCTTCCACAAAACTTCCACTCTGCATTTTGCTCAAAGCTCACTCTATATACAATATAAAATCAGTAATAGTCTCATGCTGGACTTACTGGATGTATTCATACCTCTTCCTACTCCTCCTTCCTGCACAGTGAGTGGGTGTAGCTAGTATTACAGAGATAACTATAAAAGGTGATGGGTGAGATAATTTGCTTGTCTGTAGTAATCAGATTACTACGCATATGCATATCAAAACAACAGGTTTTATATTGTGAACATGAAAGATAAAATTTCTTCTGATCATCTATCCTCTTGCTTGAAATTCTAGTAACTTTCCTCTTCTCTAAGTATAAATTCCAGATTCCTTCTGTGTGTCAGTAAACATGAATTCCTTATTGCTTCTACATGTCTGTGCGTGGTCTGGCTTTGCCCACCTTCCTGCTTCATCTTGCTGTGGTCGTACTCACCTTGTGAATCATCAGTCCATCAGTTGTCTGATTATGTTGTAGATTGTGTTCCCACAAGGGACCTTGAAAAAAAGAGTGTAATTCCACTTAAATTAGTTGGATTATTTTTCTCGTATTCAGATCACACTGCCAATGGCTCTTTTCTGGTCTTAGGCATTAATGATCCTTCTCTGATTTTCCCCCTCAAGGCTAGTGCTCTACCACAGCTCTACTTTCAGCTTTTTGTGGTTAATTGGAGATAAGAGTCTCATGGACTTTCCTGCTTGGGCTGGATTTGAACCATGATCCTCAGATCTCAGCCTCCTGAGAAGCTAGATTTACAGGTGTGAGCCATCAGCATCTGGTCCTACTTTGTTTTGTTCATATCTCTTTGATTCTTCCCTCACATCTTCTTTGTGACCTTTTCCTCTCTATGTACCTCAGGGATCCATGAGCTCTTTCTAACTCATAAACCCTTTAGCAGCTAAGGAAACTTATGACTTAACACTGTGGTAATTACTGCCAAATCCCATCCTCAAACTCTGCTGGCCTTCAGATTTGCATATCCAGCTGACTTTTAGCTTTCTCTTCTGGAAATGTGCCTAAGGACTTGAATGAAGTTCAGTATGTCTAAAAGAATATGGATTATCTTCTTCCAACTGTTGTTGTTTTGCCACAGTAAATGACTTCCTTATGCATCAAGTTATTTGTATTAGCAATCTCAAGGTCATCTTTATCCATGTAGGATAGGCCAGGTCTTTGGTTCTTGATAAGTCAATCTTTTAAAGATTATATTAAGCCATTTGGACTATATATCAAATGAGCTTCATTTCTATTACTTTTGACCTGACAGAAATCTGTCATTCAGCTGGCTTACCTCCTGGTTCACTCTCGATCCTCTCTCTCATTGGAAGAATCAAACCAAAGGACTCAAATTTAGTGTGATCTAGGTATCTAGGAGGCACCTACAGAAAGTAGAAGTGATATGTATTGATTTGGCTGTCTGTGACCTGCGATGTGGATTCTCCTGGCTTTGTCCTGGCTCCTCCTCAGATGCCTGGCATTTCTGTGTTAAGAATAACAAGAGTAGAAAAAGCAGCAATTGTAGCATCTACCACTACTGCTTTACTACAGCAATAACCCGAATGCATGGCACACAGTAAATTGGGTGCAATTCACACTTTGAAAAAACATACCTTATCTAATCTATACATTCATTTGAAAGTGATCTTGGAGGTAGTAGTGGCTGCTTAAAAAGTTCCTATTATCGGGCTGGGAAGGTGGCTCAGTGGTAGAGCACTTGCCTTGCATGCCAGAGGCCCTGGGTTCGATTCCTCAGCACCACATATGCAAAAAGAAAAAAGCCGAAGTGGCGCTGTGGCTCAAGTGGTAAAGCGCTAGCCTTGAGCTGAAGAACTGAGGGGCAGAGCCCAGGCCCAGAGTTCAGGCTCTACCACCGGACCCCCCCCCCCAAAAAAAAAGTTCCTATTATCCTAAGAGGGCTTAGCTTCTCTTTGGGACTCACCTGCAACCTGAGCACTGCTGGTGGGATTAGAAATCAGGTCCTTATGAATACATTAGAAACAACAGCAAGAAAGAGAAAACCACTTGTGTCCCATCTTGGGGTTCATTTCGCTTAACTTCATCTTATCTGGTCATATGTATATAGCTTCTGACCTTTCTTACTTGTCTCACACATATACTAGTTATTGCAACTAAGGGAAATCATGGGACCTATGTTTCTTTGGGCCTGGCTTACTTCACTTAATATAATTTTTTCCAAGTCTTTCCATTTCCTAACAAATGGGGCAATGTCATTCTTTCTGATGGAGACATAGAATTCCATTGGGTATACATACCACATTTTCTTGATCCATTCATCTACTGAGGGGCATCTGGGTTGGTTCCATATCTTAGCTATGGTGAATAAAATTGTAATAAACAGTTGTGCTGGTAGCTTTAGTGATCCCAATGGCAAGGAAGATAGACTCATACAAGGACAAGTAAACTTTCTTCTGGGACTTTTTGAAGGTCAACATAAGAATGGGAGAAGATTTTAGAGGCTCATTGCCTCTGTGGTGGTACCTGAGTGTGATGGCTTAATAATCATTTCAAGCAGATCTCCTTGCCCTGCTGATTCCAATCTTTATTTTTCCCTGGGGCCTTGACCTATGGGCCAGGGTACTGTCTCTAAGCATTTTTTGCTCAAGGCAATTGTTCTACTACTTGAGGTACAGCACCACTTCTAGCCTTTTCTGTGATTAATTGGAGATGAGTCTCATGGGCTTTGCTGCCTAGGCTGGCTCTAAACTGTGATTCTCAGATCTCAGCCTCCTGAGTAGCGAGGATTATAGGCATGAGCCACAAATGTCCAGCCTGATTCCAATCTTGTTTTTTTTTTAAACCAGTCCTGGGGCTTGAACTATGGGTGTGGGCACTGTTCCTGAGCTTTTTTATTTTTTTCTCAAGGCTAGCACTTTACCACTTGAGCCACAGCGCCACATCTAACCTTTTCTGGTTATGTGGTACTGAGGAATGGAACCCAGGGCTTCATGCGAGCTAGGCAAGCACTCTACCACAAAGCCACATTCCTAGCTCCCCTAATTCCAATCTTGATGCATGCTTAGTTTCCAATCCTGGATCTCCAGCCTCCAGTCTTCTGGCTAGCTGCCTAAATCCCTTGCCAATAAATTCTTCTTCTTCCATTCCTTCTTCTTTTCCTGTTTTCCTCCTTTCTCCTTTAGTTTTCTTCAACCAATATGGATTTAGGTTTTCTATAAGTATAGAACCCTAATGAGAAACTGCCTCATGGAAGTTACAGTCTGTCAGCAACTTGTACAATGTCTTATAGTGAGTCATGTGGATAAAAGGATATTTCAGCACTCCTACTCTAGTATTATTTGTAGCATAGCTGCTCTTGAAAGGTCTCTTGGTCCAGGATCCCCAGAATAGGTACTTCTACCTCCTGTTTTTTCTGAGTGTGTGATTATAGATTGTTTAATAATAATATACTGTGGATTGTCATTTACATGGTATTTCTTCATATTGCATATATAAAGCATGCATTGTTATTGCCTGGTGCATAGAAAGAGAGGCATAAATGTTATTAGCTACTACTGTTATTATTTTTTACAGCATCAGTTGGCCATTTTCAGTTTAAAACTTCATTGCAAGTGCAGAATTCTTTCACTGCATTACTCAAGTATGACTTACTTGAAGAAACTTAATTCACATGCAATGGCAAGTAAGATAGGTGTTTGTGGCTTGGTAGTCTTTTTACTCTGAAAAATATCAGTAAAAAGACTATTCTTTTCTCTTCTTTCCCTAACCAATGAAAAGGACATCAAAGTAGAGTGTTTGACAAGAAGACCAGTTGGTTCCATTCAGGGGCACGTTAAGAATTGTTCCTTTTTGACAAGAGGAACAATTCATCACATTTTGTTTATATAACACCTCCTGAGGGTCCATTTCTAAGTGGTTCACAAAAGGCGTGTTCTCACTGGAACATACTTGTCCTCCAGGGTTCCCAGGGACTGAAGATCGTGTGTGCAAATAAAATAAACTCACCCTGAAGGCCAGTAATTTAGATTAATAAAGAGCTATGTTTATATAACTCTGTTAACAAACTTCTACATGGCAAGTCAAATCCAACTTTCTCAGGCTGCACTACCATTTCTAAACAAGACTTGATGAAGAATGTCTAGTTTTGGGCATACAAAGTAAAGGGAAAGTCTTTTCAGAATCTTTGGACTCTATTCCTGTGACTCTTGTTTCTCAGGAGATCGCTCAGAGGCTAAAGCAGCTTGAACATGGAAGAGTTTGTATTTGTGGGAATTAAGTGAGTGTCGTAGACACATCCATTCATCTTTCCAGCCTCTGTCATCTACCCATTCATTCATATACTTATACAAATGAACTTATCTCAGGTACGTGATAATACCAACTCTGCTCTTTTGTTTCTATTTAGACCTTCCAGTGAAGGAACTTGGCCAAAATAAAGTGTTATCAGTGTTGAGAGGTACCTAAGCTATATAACACCCAATAGTTTTTATAGTTATGCTTTTAGAAAACGTGTGTGATAAGTAGGGTTTACTTTTGTCTTCTCTTCTAAAAGAATAGAGTGTCCCTGAGCACACAGTCATAAGACTTACCCAAAGGAAAGAAAGCTCCAATTTGTTGAGGACTATTGTATATTATGTATGACCTAAGAGATTTTATATTCATAATCTTATTCTATTGGCCAGAAAACACTGAAACGTGTGTGTGTGTGTGTGTGTGTGTGTGTGTGTGTGTGTGTATGCAGATGTGTCCATTTGACAGATGAATGAGGAAATGGAGACACTCACTGAGAAGTTATGGAATGGTTGAGGTCTCCAGGAAGTGGGAAGCTGAAATTCTGTGGTCTTCCCTAGCCTTGGCCAGCCTCCCCAGAGACCACAGAGGGTCAGTCCCTCACCCATGGCCAAACCCTGTGTCTTTGTGACATCCTGGCTTTCTTCCCCTTTTCCTCCAAAGTTTCAATGAGAAGGGTCAGAGAGGAAAACCACAGTGCCAACACAAATAGATGAGGGAGGACGAGGGTGGGAGAAGGGCCTTGGTCGCGTGTGGTGGCATGAAGATAATGTTTGACTTCAGGGGTGAGCGCCCAGGGATCATGTGCTTCCCCCAGGCTGCCGTTCCCTTTGGCATTTCCTGACCAGTGGCAGATGAGTTTTTGCCTCCTTTTCTATAGCTGAACTCAGAGCGGTGTGCTCAGTTTTGGTTCCTGTACTAAGTATCATCATTTGCAGCCCTTCCTTGCTGCATTTGAATTCAATGAGCAGCTCTGCATTGGTGATCCCAGACCGGCACCTCCATACCACACCTCTCCTATGAGCACCACCCAACCCATTCACAAAAATGCCTAATGGCTCCTCTATGTGATGTGCCTTTTTCTTGCATTCTTTTTTTTTCAGGAAACAACACTCTGAAAATGTAACTCACTGAGGTCGTAGTAACTGACTGACTCATTCTAACATCTTTTATTTTGTGAGTACTTAATTTACCATCAGATAATGTGGTAAATGCTGGTGTGCAAACATAATGTGGTAAATGCTGGTGTGCAAACAAAAGACGTTTTAATCCTCCTGAAGTTCACAGTTCGTGATGGGGTATTGTATGTATGTGTGGAGGGCCCAGGGAAGGAGAGAGAATGCTTCTGCACTGTGTAATGGTCTAGGTGAAGTCAGGGCATATGAAAGAGATACAAAACACAGGTGCCAGGCCGGGTTGTTAGTGACATTAGGACGGCTTCTTAAAGGAGGCAATTGGATCACTTGTCCTTAAGAGAAGTGTTCTCATTACTCTCTCTCAATATCCTGTCGTTTCCCAGTCCCTCCAATCTTAAATTTAATATTACTTTCTTAAAATATTTCCCAACGCAAGAAGGAAGAATCAGACTTCTTTCTGTATGGTTTTTATTCTTCCATTTGAAGAATAGGCTTTCTTCTGCCTATTGCTTAGGTTTTGCTCATCTGTCATGTCCCTTAGAGAGTAAGCCTCAAGGCTCATTCTCATTCATCTCCATGTCTCTCCTGCTGTAGCACTGGCCTCCAATGCAGGCAGACACATTCGTTGCTGTGAGTACATCTTGAGAAGAGAGGAGTGTACACAGATCCATCAGTATCCTTTCTCACATGGTCACCTGTGACCAGTAAGATGATGTTAACTGGACATTAGTAATAAGGTTAGACAGACTGGTGCTATCTGAGGCCTTGAGAGGCTCAATCATGAGATCCAAAGCAACTGAGCTACTGACTACCATATGGCTATTGGTAAACCAGTGGCTGATTTACAGCAGGTGCTCAATAAATAAATGTTGCTTGAATAAATTAATGCATGTAGAGGTAAATGCATGGGTAAGTAAAACATTCTTTCACATTGCCAGAGCAGGCTACCCATTTCTTGTTACCTGTTCCTCCTACTAGCATTGTCCTAATCTTAGGTTCACTTCAAACACTCTGCATAGTTGACACTCCTTCTCTGGAAGAAGAAAAGAATTGGAAACTCAAGTTATACATTTTAAGAGTTATACTTATGCTTGGTATTCTCTAAACATGTTAGAGAGTGTCGCTTTAGCTTCCTGAAGTTGTAGGACATAGTGTTATTTTTCTTGATTTAGAGGCAAAGACACTGAGGTGTATAGAAACTATCAAAACCACATAGGTGACATGTAACAGAGCTGGACTTTGAATTATGGATTTGTCATCACCCAATGTTCACGTTTTTATCCTAAAAAAAATTCCAGCTGAGATAAATACCTGGCTAAAGATTTAAACATCACTTCATTCCAATGCCTCTAATGTAATTTCAGTCCAGATCTTCCAAACACTTTTAAATGTCATGATGAATGAAATCTCAAGCCTGTTTGACATGGATGTGTTATTTCTGTATTTTACCTGTTTTTAATGAACAGTTCCCAGGGACATGGTAGATGTTTCCGTGGTTTCTGTTGAGACTGTGGTTTTTTCTGGAGGATGCTGATCTCTTAGCATCCATGGGATGCCGGTCTCCCCTCCCCCAGGCTTGATCTGCTGGTGGCAACCATCAATAAAGCCCTTTAAGCAAATCTGTACATTTGGGGGCCTGCTGGCGAGGCACGTGCCGTGGAGCACCCCCTTCTCAATAATCAAACTCTTGTAAGCAGCATTGAATGGGATTCTTTCTCTGGGGACCAGTATATGTTTGTTTGTTGGCATGGTCCTAATGACTTAAAGAAAAATGCCGGAAACTAGTCCCGTGCTCTTCCCTGAAAGGAACATTGGCCCTTTGTTCAAGCAATGCATTTGCAGAACGACTTCTGAGTTAATCCTTGGAATCCCTCATGGTTTATATGTCTTTGTAAGCTCCTGGCATTGAAGAAGTAAGGTTTTTTTTTTCGTTTGCTTTTTTTTCTTCCCAATGAATCCAACATTGTATTGAGAACACTCTCACTCAATTTTGATAAAACCAACAACTTACAAAGCCAACTTGGGTGGAAAAAGCAGGAACATGAGTAAAATTTGAAATGATTATAAGCTGTTTGGTTTCAACGATGAAGAATGTGAATAACAAAACTGGAACTCCATTTTCATGCTATTTTCTTGCATTCTTTTTGTTCAGGAAGAGTATCATCACACAGGTTATGTTATTGCACCTACAATGGTACTCAGATACACAGTGTTTAAAATATTTTCCAAGACGATTACACACAGTTTATCTTTTGATAATTTTCAACTTTGAGAGAGGCAATAAGAGTACCTTGGTGGCTAGGGATTTATGGTAATAGTGGTAAAGCAACAAAACAACGTCTCTTGAGTTCTCTCTTTGGGATACAGGACAAATTTTTCATCTCCCTGAGCCTTATTTTCCTCTCCACACAGCTTGAGAATCCTACATGATTTACCCTACATGATTATGTCGAGATTTAAATAGATAGTGTGATTTGCCCAACAGCTTCTCATCCCCATACTTAAACATTTGCTGCCTTCCTGCTACTTTTTCTTCCTGGAGAGCCAAGTGGCAATGAAGGGATGGACAAATTATACTGTTTGCCAAGGTTACTATCACAAAACACTATAGACCAAGTGATTTAAGCAATAGACATTTATCCCTTTGTCATTTTGGAGGCTGGATGTCCAAAATGAAGGACATTGGTAGGGTTGCCTTTTCTAAGCCTTTTCTAAGTTGAAGATGGCCATCCTATCCCTATCTTTGCTTGGTTTTCCCTTTGTAAGTCCCACAATGCCAATTAGATCGAAAGTCCTTGGAAGCCAGAATAGCCTATTATACTTGTAACCTTGAGCACATTTACTATGATGATTACATAGGAAAAATTCATTTGGCTTCTCATTATATCATATATCCATATAAACATATAGCTAGATTCTCAGTTAATGTTCATACGTTCAGTACTGGACTTGAAATAACATAGGCCTTTACCCTGAGGAGCTGACGGTCTGTTTGGAGAAGTCAAATGACCACATTTCTGATGGACAATTCCACTGAAGCGTGGCAGACATCGTGGAGATGTTGAGGAGAGCAGAGAAGGGAGTTTGGGACGAGAGGCTCACAGTTGGGGAAGGCTAGAATTCAAGAATCTTGCTACTGGAAGGACAAGGAGGATATAATCATAGATTAGTGCTGTCAGCATCACTGGAGAGTTCATGTTGTACGCAGACTCTCAGACCCAAGCCCAGACCCATGGTGGTATCACAAGTAAGTGTTTCCTCTTCACATTCTGGAATTACCATCAGAGATGGCTATCCAGTGGAATTTAGAGTTCCTTGCCCATCTTGCATCTGGAAGGACCACGAGACTAGTACACTTCTTCCTATTCTGGTACAAGGAAGTGGTATTTTTCTCCTTTGGACCAAGGCTGAATTTTTTACCATAGACAAGATATGGAACCAACCTAGATGCCCCTCAGTAGATGAATGGATCAAGAAAATGTGGTATATATACACAATGGAATTCTATGCCTCCATCAGAAAGAATGACACTGCCCCATTGGTAAGGAAATGGAATGACTTGGAAAAAATTATACTAAGTAAAGTAAGCCAGACCCAAAGAAACATAGGCTGTATGGTTTTCCTCATTTGTAATAGTTCTAATGTGCCTATAAATCTACAAGTAAAACCAATGGACAATAAGAGACAAAAAATATACCTGGACATGATTAATTAAACAGCAATCTAAACACTAGGCAAGGATTGCAAAGGCTCAATAGCTATATGCTAGAAAATAATGTTTATTGAGTGAACTCCAAGAAATGGAAGCAAAGGCCTTTGTGTGTGGTTCTTTGTTTCCCTTTCCTTTCTTTTTTTTTCCTTTGGTTTATTCCTTTCTGTCACTGTTTTTGATTTCTGTACCCTTTGTCTTATATATAAGTTTATCTGATTTGAGGGGAGGGGAAAGGGAAGCACAGAAATGGTGGGACAAAGAATGAACCAAATCAGCAGTGAAACCCACTAGACCCTGTGTTGGAAATGAACCCTATGACTTTCGGGGAGAGGGAAGATGGGAGGGGGAAAACTGGGAGAGAATGGGGGAGGGGTGACGCTGTACAAAAGGAAATGTGCTCGTTACTGAAATCATGTAACCCTTCTGTACATCACCTGTACAATAAAACGTAAATGACAAAGGATAAACAGCTGAGACTTTTAATACTCCCTGAACTCCGGCTGAAGGACAGACATCAAAGCTCTAAGGATGATAACAGCACAGATGGAAGGAGCTTGGGTAACTGAAGCACCATGTGGTGAAAAGCCATCACCATCAACTGAGATAAGACTATGAAGTAAGCATTTATTGCATTGAGTCACAGACATCTGGGGGCTTTTACTTACAGGGCTAGTGTTCCCCTAACGAATGTACATGGACAAAGTCTTTTCTATAAGGACAATGGCAATCTAATCACCATAACATGTGGAGCTGACGCTGAGCTGCGGTGTTGAGGAGTCTGTGGGGAGCGGTGAGGCCTGCAGCGCACTGGAGAGGGCCTGCCAGTGTAAAGAGGAAGCCCACAGCCACCTCTGCTTCATCACCGCCTTGCGTATGGACTCACTGCCGAAGGGCTTCCATGTTTACAACCCTGTCTCAAAATTTCAAAACATTGTGCCAAATAAAACACCCAGATGGGATCAGTCTGCCCGATCAACAGCCAGAGCTCATCCTCTCCAACCTCCCTGCTGGCACCACCAATCATTTTGCAGACAGGAGGCAGAGAGGGTTCTGGGAAACACACGTGAACCGCTGGTCACAGGATGGATGGAAGTGCAAGGTGATTGCTGCAGGTCAGCAGGCTGTGAGTAAGACAGCTACATCCCTCTGCTACCACGACTCACGCAGCAGCTGCTGCTCTCCGGTCACTGCTCCGTGCTGTGTCATCTGAGCATCCCTGTTCTGTCAGGGGCCAATGGGAGCACAGAGAAATGGCTTCCTGAAAGTCCCCTGGGCTTACCTTTTGCCATGTCATTTGAGCCTGGAGGACTTTCCAGTTCACCATACATGGTAAAGCGGAGGACACGTTTAGGTTCTTCTAAAGGGCCAGGGCCAGGTGATCTTAACTGTCAGTTAGTCTGGGACAAACTCCATTTTCATCTGCTGGGGGTCATTTGATGTTGAGGGCGGGAACATATGTGTGTGTGTGTGTGTGTGTGTCTGTGTGTGTGTTCTCCTAGAAGAAGGGGGCGTGGCTCCAGCTTCTGGGATGGTGACTCTGAACCTCTCTGAAGCTGTCTCGGTACTGCTGGATAGATTTCTGGCACTTTTTAGCTGTGTGGCCACATGCGTGTCCTTTGACTCAGTTTCCTCCAATGTAAAGCGAAGAATCTGGAACAATACTCAGTAGAGTATTCACTGTGGGGATAAAGAAGCCGTGAAAGGCGAAGACTGTGAGGCTATGTTGCGGGGGACGTGAGCAGGCTGCACACAGGCCAATGGTAATAACTGCATGGTTGGGGTGTTGCCAGATCACCCATGAATCTGCCTCCCATTTACCAGGTCTGGGCTGTGGGTGCATTTCTGATGGCCAGAGGTCGGCCTTGCAGGGAGAGGTGAACAAGGGCATCTATTCACAGCCTCCTTGGCTGGTCTGCCAGCGCCCGCGAGGGGCTTGGACTCAGAGAGCTATTGAAGGCGAGCCACAAAGACATGCTCTCTCCCCTGCGGCCTGGAGGGAAGACAGAGAGGCCTGGCACAAGAAGAGAGTTGTTTCAAATCAGCCGGCAGCCGGCACATTCTGTCAAAGCAGCTGAAGGGGAGAAATCATCCAAAGGCCCAGGGAAAACAAGCCTGGTGGCTTGGGCAGGAGATAGAAGATAAGGGGCCGGCCAAAGCACAGTGGGCCCTTCACGAGGTGCTGGCAGCCACGCTCCGGCCATTATCGCCCTGTGGGCTGGAAGGATAGGGCCTTTCTCTCTTTTTTTAATGTCTCTTTAGAGACAGGATTTATGTCAGAGGAAAGAGAGTGTGCGTTGTATGAACAGTGACTGCTGAATGAAAATCTGCGGTGTTAAAAGAGTGTGGCCGGAATTCAAACTGGTGCTTTGTCCCTGTGGTTGGAGAAGAGGGTGGAGGGGAGAGGAGGGAAAAGGGGGGGTCTCTCCCCATTCCATGCCCTCACTGCTGTCCCTTGCTGTGGGGTTCTTGTGCATCTCTTCTTGCAAAATGGAAGGCAAGGTGGATGAGCGTGCATCACGTCCCCTTGCATTTCCCTGGGCGCCCCCTCTCTCCCTGCCCTTCAGTTTGTACCTTTCTAGACAGAGTGCTGCCCCATCCTCTCCCACCAGCATCTCACACTTTACATATACAAAACAGATCTCGTTTCTCTTTTCGATTTCTTGTGACTGCATCAGAAGTATCTGCTGAGTTTCCATGGAGCCCGGGTTAGGAGATGACATCTCAAGTTGGTGAAGAGAGGCCTGAGGAGCAGGGGATTCAATCTCACCTCTGTGCTCACCACCCAACAGCTGTCCAGGTCAAGGAATTGGGAGGGGTGGCTAGTGGCATTGCAGAGGGAGAAAGGAATGGCTCCTTCTAATAACTTCCATTGGAAAGGGTGACCCCATCTCCATCATGGCTCCTCCTTGGTTCCTGTGCTGTGTGATGACTGTGATGTGCATCAGCCATCAGAAGTTTTAGCGTCCAAACCTGTTGAGTGCTATTATCTTCCTTCCTGTCTCCCTCCCCTTACCTCCCTTTTATGGGTAGGAAGAGGATCTATATTGTCCAGTTGCCCTCCAGTTCATGGCATCCTCTTGTCTTAGCCCCTAGAGTATCTGGGACTACAAACCCATGTCACAGGGCCCCAAACCGGAGGCATTTGATTGAAGACTTGTTATGTGACCATCACCATCAGCCAGGGGACATCTGTAGATGTGTATGGGAGACCCTGGTAAATTGTGGCCAGCATAACTTACAGATTCCTGCTTCTTGTTCATGCAGAGGTCTTTTTCTGTCGGAGTCCAGCTGCCAGTGTGAAGAAGCTTGGGTTATCAGGAGGATAAAGCTAGTATAAAACAAAAGCTCTCTTTGTTTTTCTTTTTCTTTTGATTGACGATTCTGTCCTCTTTTCTTTATGTATGTATTCAGGTGTCTATCTTTGGTGGAGGAAGGGCACAGAACTCGAGGGAACAAGAGGTGAAAAAGTGTAGCAGTGGAGCTCAGTGGACATTGACACAACTCATCCATCGGTGGAGATGGGAGGGAGGTACTGGGAGAGAGTGAGGGAAAGGAAGAAAGACACTGTATGAAAGGAAATGTACTCATTACCTGACTCCTAGTTGTAATCCCTCTGTACATCATCTTTATTATAACAATAAAGTCAAAAGAAATGTGTGTAGAAGGCAGCAATGGTAAGTGAGAGGTGATGTGGGGAAAACCCAGGTGCTACACACTTGACAGCCGGCATCGATGCCGGCATGTGTGTGCACCTTAGCAGACAGAACCCAGTCAAGTCAAGAGATTGCAACCTATTTACAACTTGGTGGCAAATGTTGGAAAGATTGGAAAAGAAAGAGTTAGGTTCTTCGGTTCATATTTGTAGCTCCAATGTCTCTCATGTATTAGATACTAATGGGGGACCTGGAGAAGCACTAAGAAGTGAAACAGATTTATATCCAATTTCATTGACTATCTAGACTTACACAAGTTAATAAATCATCTGAAACCTCAGAATCTTTGTAAGAGAGTAATAAGCAATACTTAGCGAACTTTTCATGTACCCATTGAAAAACAGATTAGATATATCTTGCAAAGACAAAACTCTAAGACTTTTTTATTAACACATTAATTGTATAAAGTTATGTATTTCATTGCAATAACTTCAAACATCCACTTGAAGTACTGTGGTCATACTTAACTCCTTTCATAGATATCTTAATCCCTCTTTCTTGACCTCTCTTGTTTCTAAATCATACTCCTGCTATTTTAATGTCCTTTTGTTCATCTAAATTCCTCATATGAGAGAGTTTGGTGTATTTTGTTTAATGTGATGATCTCCAGTTCCACTCATTTTCTTGCAGATAACATATTTTATTCTTCCTTATGGCTGAATAAAACTCCATTGTGAATATGTAACATGTTTTCTTTACCTGCTGATGGCCACTCAGGCTGATTCCATATTTGGCTATTATGAATAGTATTGCAATGATCATGGCTGTGCAGATACGCAGGATGTTCATTTTGTTTCCTTTGAGTAACACCTAGAAATGGTAGAGCTGGATCACGTGGTATTTCTACTTTTAGTTATAAGAGGGACCGCCTTACTTACATTCCTAGTGGCTGCATTGATTTGCATCCCACAAACACTGTATGAGGGTTTTGTGCTTCCTGTGTCCTCAGTAAGATTTGTGTTTTCTGCTTTCATGATCAAAGTCATTCTGATTGGGGTGAGATGCAATCTCAGTGTAGTTATGATTCTAATTTCTCTGATGGCTAAAAGATGTCTGGCATTTGTCATGCAATTGTTGCTAATTTGAGTGTCTTTTGTCTTTTGAGAACTGTCTGTTCAGTTCATATGCCCATTTATTGATTGGGTTGTTCTTAGGTGTTATTTTTAAGTTATTTGTATATTGCTGAACTTCTTTCTTGTCAAATAGCAGAGGAAGATTTTTCTCCCATTTTGTACTTAGCCTTTTCATTCTATTCATTGTTCCATTTGCTGTTTAGAAGTCTTTTAACTTCTGCTATTATTTCTCTGTGCTTTTGGAAATCTTAGCCTGTGCCAATATCTTATTTCTTAGAAAGTCTATATGCTTTATTTAGAAAGGTTAAGATTTTTATTTCAGCTTAGATCTAAAAACCATAGTATGGAAATATTAGTTAATGTTATGTAGACAGCTGATGTGAAACTGAAATGATTAGAAACATTTTAAGACTGATATTGCACTATATGTTTTTTATACTCAGCTATATTCATTATAGTTTTTCCCAGTGGGATAGTATATAGGAAGTAACCTTTATAGACAAGGTAATTGAATCTCAAAGAGATTAAATAACCTTTTTAGAGCCCCAGAACACAGAATCTCACAGCCCAGATTTGAACCCCACTCTGTTCAATTCCATGTCTTATGTGTCTTTGCCCTTCGCCTGGCTGTTTTGCTCAATTAAAACAAGCATCATTAATGTACCATATTTACTTTTTATCTGCAAAACAATATTCTAAGCCACTGTTCATTCTCCAGATCTTCGAGTTTTCAGTTGTGCACAGGTTTCCTGTCAACAGCGAATCTCACTGAGGAAGTGGAAAGAGAGAATGAGCTAACTTTTGCATTCATATGGCCCTAGAATAGCGAGTTATAAATGTCTTCCCATCCCTTGCTCTGAATATTCTTTGAAAAACAAAAGATGGCAACTTGATCCTGCCTCTTCCTCTTTGATTCTTATTGCATTCTTTTTGGATTAAGGGTGTCCCATTTCCTTGGGAGGAACAAATATGGCCATCTAAGGGAGTCAGGATAAGCCCTTTCCTTAAACTCCTCAATGGGGGTTTTTATGGGATATATTTTCACCTCACTGAGCTTTTTATTTTACTAAGATTCTTTCATCCATGCAAGCAGGTGAAGAAAATGGGAAAATGATGGCAGAAAAAAGAAGAGCTTTAGGAGCCTGAAAAGAAAGAGAAAAACAAAAGAATCTGTCCTCACACTTGTTTATTATAAGGTTTTAAACTCAGGCCCGCAGGTCAGTAACAAAAGAACAAACAATTTATCCTTGACTGACACTGTAGGATAGGAAATAGGCCATTTATGAAGAGAATCGGCCAATTTATTTAGCCATGCATTTCAGCATTTGTTTATGCGTTGATATTCATTTACTCATCCATTTCTTCCCTCACTCATTGGAACACTTGCTTCGAAGGTCCTCTCTCTTCAATGAAGAGGATCTATATCTGAAAGGTTAATCAAAGTTAGCTATAAAATGGATTCACTCAAGAACGTATACAATATACTTAGGTATTTTTTAGACATAAAGCATATTCCTGAATATATTCATGTATACATCTTATGATACAAGGCCAAGGTTATATTGTGTTTTGGTTGTTATCTTCCTTGGAAACACAAACAAACAACAATGAAAACCACACTCATGCCACAATGCAACACCTGTCCTTCTAGTTCTGTTTTTCTTTAAAGTGGATGAGGAGCTTGAAGATACTTTCAAAGCAATTTAATTTTAGACTTTGAACTTTTACCATTTTTTTTACTGCAATATTTTGCAGTCATTTTGCTCTCAGTTAATTCCAGGATCATGAAATGAGCTAGTGTGAGCAAGAAATTGACACTTTCATTTTATTCAATTTCAATTAAAAATGTAAATAGTGATGCACAGAGTAAGTGGCTATCAAATGTGGCATCATGGCTTTAGAGCTGCAAAGAGATCTTGGAAATAGATAAATCATCCTCAATGACAGATTTTGGTTTATGAAGAATTGTTCTGGATGAAGGAAGATTTTAAGTAGTATAAGGCACAGATGGAGTCCAATTTAATTGAATTTGTGATTAGGACGGGGCTTTACACTAACAGAACTGTGGATATAAAGAAAAAAACACTCGGAGTTTACAAGCAAAAATGAGTTATGTAGGCAGACATTGATTGCAACTTTGGTTGAGAATATGGTACCTCCCATATATTCAATACAAATGATAAGACAAGGCAAAAGAATATATATATAAGTAATATTTTATTTTATTGTAAAGGTGATGTACAGAGGGGTTACAGTTACCTAAGTAAGGTAATGAGTACATTTCTTGTTAAACAGTGTTATCCTCTCCCTTGTTTTCTCCCACTTTCCCACCCCCTGATTCCCCTTTCACCTCCCCCCCCCAAGTTGTAAAGTTGGTTTCCCACATAGTGTCCTGTGAGTATCGCTATTGCATTGGTTCACCCTTTGTCCTTTGTCCCACCATTTTGTGATTCCTCTTCCCTTCCCCAAATCAGATAAATATATATACAAGGCACAGGATACCAAAATCAAAAACAGTGACAACCAATGGAAAAAAAATGAAAGAAAAAAATAACTTCACACAGTACATTAAAGACAACAACAAAAATCCCTCTTGTTTCCATATCTTCTAGTTCATTTGATTAGCATCATTTTATATGGTCATATGTACATAGCTATTGAGCTCTTGTAATCTTCTGGTAGGACTATCGGCAACATATGCTAACTATTAAAAATGAGGAAAACCATGGAGCCTTTATCTTTGGGTCTTACTTCATTTAATATGATTTTTTCCAAGTCTTTCCATTTCCTTACAACTGGAACGATATCATTATTTCTGATGGGAGAATAGAATTCCATTATGTAGGATGGGAAGGGGAAACAAAGGAGGAGGCAACAATGCTTGATAAGAAATGTACTCATTATCTTGCCCATGTAATTGTAACCCCTCTGTATGGTATTTTGCAATTAAGAAAAAGAATTCCATTATGTATTTATATCACATTTTCTTGATCTAAATTTAAGGAAAGTTATCTATTAGCATAAAAACATGTTATATATGGTTATAAAATTTTAATTAGAATATACTTAGATAAAATTACACATATATAAACATATATGCAAATACAAAACTAAGTGGCTATCTCTGAGTTTACTTTTCTGCCTCTTTTGTATTATCTATAGTATCACGAATCTTCTGGAATGAGTGTTGTTTCTATAATAAGACAATAAGAAAGCAATAAAATATGCTTTTTAAATTTTTTTGTTTTTTTGTTTGCTTTTTTAAGTTAGGAATTAAGAGAAGACAAGTAGATGGAAATATCAATGATTGAGCTGGGCACTGGTGGCTCATGCCTGTAATCCTAGCTACTCAGGAGGCTGAGACCTGAGGATTGTGGTTCAAAGCCAATCCAGGCAGGAAAGTCCGTGTGACTCTTATCTCCAATAAACCACTCAGAAAACCAGAATTGGCGCTGTAGCTCAAGTGGTAGAGCACTTGCCTTGAGCTGAAGAGCTCAGGGAAAGCTCCCAGGCCCAGTTCAATCCCCCAGAATGGACAAAAAGAAAGAAAGAAAGAAAGGGAAAAAAGAAAGAAAGAACGAAGAAAGAAAGAAAGAAAGAGATGATATAGAGACAGAAGGAATTTCAGAAGGCAAGGAATGAGGTGGGCAGAAAGGTTTAAATCTCACCAATATGAGTCTTAAATGGAAAGAGAGAGGTGAGGGCAGCCGGAAGGAGCAAACATTCCTTGCTTGTGGGTGATGATTTCTCTTATCTCTTTTAATTCTCATCATAATCAGGTAAGTAGGTGCCATCATCATACTATTTACAAAGGAGGAATTCAAGCCTCAAGTAGGTTAAATGATATACTGTCAATAAAATCAGAAGCACATCCTGGTTTCTATCTTTAGGACTTCATAATATATTGGCTATTCAAATGCAATGACTAGACTAGGAACTTTGAGGGGCAGAACTCTGTGGATTAGCTCTCTGCTATGTCTACACACCTTAACAGAGCATTAGGCATATGACGTTATTGCCAGCTGAGTGTAACTGCCTCAGGAATCATTAGTTCCTGTATTTTAGCCTTAAAGATTATTTGGAGAGAGTGAAATGAGCTAATAGGCACAATCCTACTGAATATGTTCTTATCATTTTTTCACCATTATAAAGACAAACAAGTTGTTAGTTGATACTTGTAGGTTGGAAACTGCCTGTACTTCTTTTGTAACAATGTGCAGAGATATTCAAGTTCAAGAGCAATCTCAAGAATTAAGTCAGATTAAAGATCTAAACACAGGAGACAAAACTATAGGGAAAATGCAGGCATACACATTCACCATCAGTGATTTGACAATGAATCCCTAGTTATGACACTAAACATATGAGCGGCACCAGAAAAATTAGATAAATAAGTCTGCATCAAAGTTACACAATCAAGTGTTCGGAAGGACACTATGATAAGTGCAAAGGTGAACCACAGAAAGGGATAAATGTTAGAAAATTATAAATTTGATAAAAGACTTGAATCAATACTATATAATGGACTCTTACAACTTCAAAGTAAAAATGACCAATAATCTGGGTAAAATGGGTGAAGGATATGAAGAGACATTTCTTATGTTAAAATATACAAATGGCCCAAAAGCACATGAAAAGAAGCTTCATGTCAGGAAATGCAAATGAAACCACCATAAGATCCCTTTCCACAGTCACCAGGATAAAGAAACTTCAAGAAGTCAGATATGTATAAGTGTTGGTGAGAATGTGGAGAAAATAGAACCTTTCCATACTGGTGGTGGTGACATCAGATGGTACGGTCACTTTGGAAAAGAATCTGGCATTTGTCCAAATGGCCACACATAGAGTCACTCTAGGAACCAACAATTTCACTCCTAGATAAGTAAATAACCAAGAGAAATGTAAGCATTATTAATAATTGTCCAAATGAAGAAATAACCTCAAGAACAACAACTATGAATAGATAAAGCAAATGTGAGAGAGCCATACAATGAAATGTTATTTAGCCACGAAAAGAGTAAAATACTACCTACTGCAATATTATTAACTTGGAAAGTATTATAAAATGCCCCCCCATGCTGTGATGTCATTTATATAAAATGCTCAGAATAGGCAAATCTATAGAAACAGAAAGTAGATTAATAGGGGGAAAAGGAAGTAGAGAAGTAATTGCTTAGAGTTGGAGAAAGAAAAGACAAATATCTTGAGGAAAGACAAATATCTAGAGTTGGAGAGAGGAAAGAAATACCTAGAAAGACAAAAATCTAGGAAAGAAAAATTTGGGCTGATGAAAATATTCTAAGCGTACTGTGATGATGGTTGCTAATATTTGTGCCTACATCAAACATCACAGAACTATCTACTTTAAATGGATGGGTCATACAATGTGAGGATTTTTGTCTTATGAATCTATGATGATGATAAATGTCCACAAGAGGGGCCGAATGGAAATAGCCAGAGATAAAAGAAAATCCAAGAGATTGAGGAGTTTTGTTTTTTAAGCCTCACACTTACTTCTAAACATGACAAAGAACATCACTGGATCCAAGCATTTCTATGGTTTGATGGCAGTCTGTCCCTTTCAACAATCATGTTGAGCTTCAGGGCCCGTCAGGAGACAGTAAGAGAGGGACCAGGTGGGAACGTTAAGAGGGGAGGAGGGCTCTTCCCTCTGAATGGATGAACTCATTGCTGCCATTAATGGGTTAAGGTGTTAACGGGTAATCTGGAGATAGCTGGGTCTATGTAAGACTAGTTGAACTAGGTCTTTGTTTTTCTCTTTAAAAAAATTATTTTATTGTAAAATGCTATACAGAGGGGTTACATTTACATGAGTAAGGTACATTTCTCGTTGAACATTGTTACCCACTCCACTGTTGTTCTCCCACTACCCCTCCGCTCTCCCCTTACCCCCCCTCCCCCGCCGCAAGTTGTCAAGTTCATTTCCTACATGGTGTCCTGTGAGTATCATTGTTGCAATGGTCATCTTTTGCACTTCCTTCAGCACTTTGCTATTTCCTTTCCCTTCCCCCAACCAGATAAATGCATATACAAGATGGAGGGTACCAGAATCAAAGACAGTGAACTAGGTCTTTTATGTGTTCTTTGTCTCTTGTCATGTGATGTTTTGGGATTCTTTCTGCAAGAAGAGCATCACCAGAGGTGCCTTCTCAGCCTTGTTCTGGAACTATGAACCGAGATAAGTGTCTCCTTCTTATAACTTACCCAGTTGGTAGCATTGTGTTCTTAGAAACATAAAACAGACTCGAAAGTAATTTAAGAATAGTAGGGCAGAGGCTGGTGGAGAAGGGATTCTGTCCTTGAAAGGCTCCCACTGTCTCAGTTCTCTCATGCTATGTGTTAATAAAAAGTGTTCAGGGTGCTCATGAGTTCAGAAGGCTGGGGATTTATAGACGGTTTCCTACAAGAAGTCACTTCTGAGGCCAGTCTTCAAGGTTGAGTGGGAGTTTGCCATCCAGGAAGTGTGAAAAAAAATATGAGCAGTGATGTAAAGTAGGAAACACTCTGACATTTCTGGGAATTAAAAAAAGCTTGGTGTTAACAAGCTATAAAGAGCAACTGTTTAAAGGAGAGGAGGGGGAGGGAAGGTCAGAAAAGGTTTGCACTCTAGTTATACTCCAGTATATGCATATATATGCATCATATATATATATATATATATATATATATATATATATATATGATGCATCCTGGTTTTAATCTGAAAATAATGTGAGCCAAGCAACATATCTCTCCAAGAGAGACTGGATAGACCAATGAGTCTGAAGTCTGCAAGTAGGCAGAGGTGAGCAGAGGTAGTGTAAGACTAACTAAGGGACTTTTGTAGGATGCCCTAAACTAGGTCAGTGGGTCAGTCAACAAGCAAAAACAAACCCTGAGGAAATTGTTATGATTTGGTGATTAAGAGGAAGTAGATGAAAATGGTGGATGATGATGGCTTTGCTGGAAATTAGAAACGTAAGCAAGTGAGGCTTAGGACACCAGAGTCCAGTCAGGGCTGCTTAAGAGAAGGAATAGTTCTGAGTACAATGGTAATGGTGATATTGTTGATAGCATACAAGCTTGAAACTCATTTTTAGCTTTTCTTGACAGCTCTACTTCCTTTCCTAGAAGCAATTGCTTAGAAACTGTCCCTAGTAAAACTTGGCTACAGCCTAGGATAGATCAAGCTAAAAGGGATGGAATGCAGGACTTAGGATAGATATTTGAGCCAGACATAGGAATTTAGGATACAACTGAACATTATCTGCTGTTTAAATGGTACGATTTTCCAAGGAAAGAAGGAAAGTCAAGAAGTGACTTTCTTATTTAAGTAAGTGAAAAGAGAAGAAAAACCCTAGGGACAATAATGGGAAGGAATAATTATCAGAAAAAAAGGAGGATCTACGAAGGGAAAGGCAATTTGAAAGAAGCAGTGCGTAATACACAGGCCATTGCAGTACAGTTGAGCCAGAGAGCGCTTACATTTTAATATGGAAGGCAAGTGACTGTTTGTTGACTCATGGAAGAGAGCTGGGGGGCAGGGGAGGGAAGGAGGAAGGAATCCAATGATCAGAAAAAGGGGAAAGGAGCAGAGCTCCTGAGGACAGCAAGGAGATGGGTGGCCATGAAGATGCTTGCCTGATATCACAGAGTTACAGGTGCATTCCCACTGCGGAGTATGCAGAATTCCTGGCCAAGCCTTGTCTACTGGGGTCTCATAGCCAAGCACATTACTTGGTTGGCCATATTCTTTCCCTCTAAGTACGGAGCTCATAGAGCCTGTCTGATGTCTGCTGACCTTTGTGATCTCTTCAGGACTGGCCGTGTCTACCGGGCCTATGTGGTACATTCATGTCTGTAACCCCAGCTCAGCAGTCATCTCCTATAGCAGACAGCCTTGCTTGTCTCCATCCCCCGCCCCTGCCCTGCAGAGTGGCGCTCATCCCAGGCTATGTATTGCTTTCGGCCTTCACATGAATACATGGAATGGAAGTCTTCTCTGCCCACTTTTTCTCAGCTCTCTCTAGACCCTAAACGCATCACATCTTAGGTCTTCTGCCTCTCCAGGACTGGGAGAAGACCCACACACCGCATAATCATTGAGGGCTGCAAAAGAAAGAAGAGTTCTGAGCATAGTGGTAGTGGAATGTGGTTGAAAGTGTAATAAGCTTGGAGCTCACGTTAGCCCTCCTTGATGGAGCTACCTCCTTCCTGAAACGCAATGGTTTGAAAAGGCATTGTCCACAGTACACACAAACACAAAACACCCAGAGCACAGGGGGCCTTCTCCAGGCCGGCTCTGTCTTGATTGCTAGGAAATCCCTCATTCCCACCCTTCACCCTGGCTGAGCTAGTTTTGCCATCGAGAGATTCCCCTCCTCAGTTCTTCCCCTCCCTTCACCCTCCTGCATCCTGCCACCTGTTCTTCTAGGCGTGAAAGAGCTGATGTTATTGGAGAGAGGCCCAAACTCTCTGTGAACCTCCTGTCAAATCACATGGTTTCAGAAAAACCCAGAGGCCGTTTGAAATTACAGTTGAAATCCCATGGACAATAAATGACAGGAGCAGCTGACCGCCCCTCCCCCACCATCTCCAGCTCTCCTCCCCGTTTTTTTTTTTTTTTTTAATCGTTTCTTCCCACTCCCTCTTCAGAACAAAGTTTGTTCATTGTGGACATGAAACCTGAGCCTTGCACAAGATTGGGGTGATGATTTGGCGCATCCAAGGACAGCAGCTGCGGGATGGGGGCAGGGTGGAGCCCCCCCCCACGCCCCTGGGAAGTCCTCCGGAGGATTGCTGTTAGAGGGTCCTTGGGGGCTACCTCCTTTCTGTTTTGCGCAATCTATCTTTAGAGAACTGCAAGTTCATTTCTCAGAAGGGCCCCAGAGCTGAGAGATGTCTTCTAAACGGACAAACCACTTCCTGCAATCTTTAACTGAATTGGGGCTGGGGGGGTATGATCACTGAAGGGGGGGCTCCATTCAGCTCTGTCCACTCTTATGTCTTTCCACAGCCCACCACAACTCTTGGCTGAGAGAGATGGAGCCAAGAGTGGATCCTGCAGGGCAAATACAGAGGTGGGGAGGTGTGTGTGTGGGGGCTTGTCATAAACTAGAAGCACAGGCTTGCATCCAGCAGACGTGGAAGAAGAGTAGAGATCTATCCTGGTTCTCCACTTCAGCCTGAGCTGCCGCTTCTTCCTCCTCCTTCTCCTCCTCCTCCTTCTCTTCCTCCTCCTTCTTTGCTGGTCCTGGGGTTTGAACTCAGGGTCTGAGTGCTGTTCCTGAGCTTCTTTGTGCTCAAGTCTATCACTCTACCACTTGAGCCACTTCTGACTTTTTCTGAGTAGTTTATTGGTGATAAGACTCTCACAGACTCTCCTGCCCAGGCTGGCTTTGAATCACCATCCTCAGATCTCAGCCTCCCAAGTAGCTAGTATTACAGGCATGAGTGCCCTATGCGGTGCCGGCTAGCCTGGGCTTTCTTACACATGAGCTGTAGGAGGTGACCCGCGGCTGTCCTCGCTGCTCCCACAGCCCTCCCCAGACAGGCTGCCAGGAGGCTGTTCCAGAGAGAAACAGCACAAAGCCACTCAGAATGGCTTTGAGTCTCCACTGGATATCAGTGCCCAATGTGTTGCTACACATGAAGGTCCCTGAAGGATTCTTTCAAGCGGTGTGACTCAGTGTAGAAAGACAGACTTTCTATAAACAACAGTGGGTTCAAGTCTTGTTGCCACCGCTTTGTGTCTGTGGGTAGGTGTCCATTTTCCTGCAACCCAGTTTAAACCGTGACCGATGAAAGAAGAAAGTCCCCAGAGGATTGCGTGTAAGAGACAATAGGTGCATGATTATGTAGTATGTTTAATATGTGCCAATTTTTGCTTTTACAACAACAACAACAACAACAATATTGAAGCTTGTGAAAGGCTGGGCATTGGCACTGATCATCGCAATGACTCATGGGAGATGACTGATACGGTCTGGAGGCCTTATGGAGCCCCAGGATGAGCACTGTGTCCGGTGGGGTATGCCTGGGACTATGCAGCTATTCCTTCCCTCCCATCTGAATGGCTCTGCTTCCCACCTGTGTGGATGTCTTTTCCTTCCCATGTGGGCAATCTCTTGTGGATTCAGGAATCCTGACTTCCTACTCACTGTCACACCGTCTCTCCTTGTCTCTCTTTCTCTCTGGCATTCATAAAAAGGGTCACCTGGTCCCCAGCACCCAGCCGCTGATGCAGAAGGACTTAATCTCCCAGGTGACTGGCAGAGCTGAGCTACATCTGTGTTGGGGTCTGGGTAGGGAAAGTGTCAATTCAGACCAAAAAATAAAATGCAAGATATTCAGTTACATTTGAACTTGAGGTTACAGAACAGATCCATGAACACCACACACAGGTGTTTGTTCTAGATAATGCATGGGACATAGTTTACTGTGCAAGTGTAGTTTGTTGTTCACTTGCAATTCCGATTTAATCATGTAAGGGTGGTGAGAGGGAGAAGACAATTTGTATCGTGTATACTAATGAAGCAACGCTGGCCTTAGATCCAGAGAGACCCAACACTGACCCACTCTGAGCTGTCATCAGCTTTCCTAGGAAAGTCACTGCTTCTTTCTAAAGCTCAAAGGCACCAGTAAAAAAAAAAGAATAATAATCCTTATTTACCACCAACCCTGAGTAAGTAAACAGTCCTTTCATTTCATTGGTGCAGTCTCACACACATGATTTCATTGAGTATCTGAACTAAGTGGAGGGGCTGGGAGGCGCCTGGAACATGGGCTTGGCGTTGAGCTAGGCAGAATTTGCTCGAGGGCTGTAGACACACAGCTACATAAGAGTGAGCTCCCTGTAGCAATGGCACAGTAGCACTGGGAGAAGCACAGAGGAGAGTCTGAAATTATCCCGGATAGGCCGAAGGGGCTCCAAAGAACCCCAGAAGCTGGGTCTTGAAAGATAAGAATGATTGCAGAACTGAACATTTTCTATCAAACCTACTCTCCTTTTCCACAACCCAGCATTGTACTTAGCCTTTAACCCACCAGCTTCATGAACTCTTGCACTTGATCAGCCTCCTCTATTTGTTTATGAACTGCTCTTTTGTGCAGCTTAATAACCTTGCTCCCATTATAGAGAGGAGAAGGGCAAGTCTCAGAGGAGCCCCTGTCCGAGTAATTCAGTGGGTAAGTGATGGAATGGGAATAAGACTTGCAAGTATTCATGAGCCTGCAAAGTCACAGAGGTTTTCAGTGTAGCCTGAAAGCTATAGAGAGGAAATAGGAGAATCGAGGAGGTTTTCAAACAAATTACGAGTGGAAAAAGGCAGCTGATGCAGCCTGGTAAGCCTGAGCTGCACTTCTGAGCCAGTGTCAGAAGTCCAACGTGGAAAGGTGGAGGCGGGCGCTGGTGGCCTTTATTATTGTGTAATGAAGAGTTATTTGATCACAGTAGTCATTGGACCACAAAACTCTCTGATGTTTTCCTGGGAGACAGAACTTTGGAAATACAGAAGATAGATCCAATTGCAAGCTTGACCTTTTCTATGCACCAAATGCTGATGGAGGAGGAAGCTAGAATTGCTCCTCAAAGACAACTCTAAATGCACTGCCAGCTGAGATAGAGAGAATGGGCTAGGACCCAGGGAGTCTGCAGAGTTTCCAAAGACAGGTGTCTGGCGTCTGTCTATACTCAGGCAGCTGCTAACATAATGATTATGTGATTGCTTTTGTCTCTAGTCTACTCTCTCTTCTCCCATTTTTTGGCCATGCATGTGTATGTTACCATTGCAAACACACCTTAATTAATGCATATTCACAAACATTTGAGACATCCATGTCCAATTTGGGGAAAATTTTGACTTTAGGAATTCCAGTCCCTTGTATCCGAAGCGGTATGCATTTAATTATTTAGTAGTAGTTACAGATGGACTGGTTTGTTAGTTTATCCACTCCTCGATTCAGGATTGGTCCATTTGATATGTAATGCACGCCTATCACGGTGTAAACTGTCCAGTGAGTAGAAGAAGATGGGAGCTAGGGATGGGTAGAATTCAAAGAACTGCTATTCGGTTCATCACACCCCAGGGACAGGTTGCAAAGTCACAAGCACTTGGGTTTGAAACTGGGCCTTGCCGCTCACTAGCTACGGGAAATTCACTTAACTCTTTGCATCTCAGTTTCCTCACTTGAAAATTGGGGTTAATAACTATTTTGCTAGTTTTCTATGACACGCGTGTGAGTTGTCGCAGGTAACATTATATGCATTTTCCATACGACAGGTTGCTTAAGGCTGTACGCTAAAGGCTACTCCATCCGTGACTGAGGAGCAGACGTGAGGATGAACCTTTAGCATGGAGCTCTAAAAGTACAACTTCCTTTACTTCTTCTCAAGTTATGCTGTAAAGCCTAGTTAATTCCTTCCACGAGGTTCTACAGCAAAGCATCTTGGCCCCACTACCACCATATGTTAGGAACAAACCCTGTGGAGTACGTTTGTTTTAAATAATCAAGATGACAATGACCACCCCTGCAGTTAGCCTTGCTTTCTGAGCGGAGTATGGGCTGTAGAACATGATGGATACATCCAAGTCGGTACCACGTGTTGTCTGCAACTATGCGGGGCGTGCGGCCGAAGGCTTCCACTAGCTTGCTCCTGTAGAGTGCCAGCTCCTAAGTGTCTCCGTGTAGTTTTTCTAGTTTTTAATGTTCTCTCAGCGATTCACCTCTGAAAGTATGCACTTGAGATTCTAGTAAAGGAATGATGATTTCAGCCACCATCAGCGCTCAGAAGGTGAATCTTAGATGGAGTGGCTTCTGAGTGTCTCTGGGTGTATAGAAAGGTCATCAGCCAAAAGTCACCGCGAGGCCACGGTGCCCATGTCGTTAGACACATAGCTCACTCTTTGCCCTATCCACATCAAAGCCATGTGGGTATGAGGGTGCTTCCCTATGAGTTAGAATCAGGCCATGACACCGTACAGACACGGCTATGAACATAGCTCATGATATATTGGAGATGGAAGGCAACTTTGTATCATTTTATTATTTAATGGTCTGACGATTGTTGGATCTCACTGTCTAAAATTCTAAAATGGGGCTGCAAAGGGCCCCATTTTGGTACCTGGCCTTAAAGTGGTTGCTTTGGCCAAATAGATGTTATCTATTATGCCTCAGTTGACATTTGCAGTGTCCAATAGAAAGATTAATGCTGCTTATTTAATAGATAATTTTTTAAAAATCTCTGCTAGCACTGGGGGTTGAACTCAGGACCTTGTACGCTCTTACCTGGCTTTCCATTCATGGCTGGTACTCTACCACTTGATCCATGTCTCTACTTTCAGCTTTTTTGTGAACTTGGAAGATGGAGTCACTTTAATGGAGTCTTTCTGAGCTTAGATAAACAGCGTTACCACCAATGCACCTCTTTTGAATCATCTATTAGCATGTGTTGTGATTGCTGCCATGCTAGGCTATTGAGATCGCTGAAGGGCTGAAATGAGGTAGTAAAGGTGAAGTTCCAGCTCAAGTTTAACGTTCTGGACCAGAAGGATTGACTTCAAACCATTTCTGGGCTGATGTGTGAAGGGCCAATAGAACAATACCATTTCTGGGCAGTAGGGGGCACTCATGCACTTCCTCTAAATGTTCTGAACCAGCTAAAGGGAGGCAACAAAATTGTCTCTGTTGTCTAACGTAGCTTGGGGTCATCGTGTAGGGTGGCAGGTTACATTGTGTAACCATTTCACAATTCCTGAAAACCCAAATGGTACTGGTCTGGGTTGAGTATTATTTTTTGTTTACGTATCTGTCTGTGCAGGGCAGGTGGAAGTTGACCACATGACTTCAGTGGCATGCACAGAGCCCAGCTCTACAAAGAAATCAACATGTGGTGCCCATAGTCTGCTGACTTCTGCGTGAGCTGTCTGTGGTGACGGCGCCCTGTAGTAGAGAAGGTATTCTGTGGCCTTCCATCCCTGATGGAAGGGATGAGGTAGAGTATGGGTCCAGGAGGTAAAAATTTAAGACCAGCTGACCAGGAGATGCCAGTTCTAAGGACACTGCTGATGTGCGGATGGGTGTCAATGGGAAACCATCAACGGGAGAATGGGCCAGTTTAGCAGCGTCTCCCATCTTGTCATGAATATTGGAATCCTCGAAGATGGAGGGGACATGGGCATGACATTTCGGCATCTGGGACTTCCAGAAAGCTCAGCCAAGCTACTCCCCACACCATACTTTGTGCTGATTCTGGGATAGTTAAGGGTATCAACATTGTGTCCCCCACCTTTTTTTGCTGTTGTTTTAAACATTTTATTCTGAGAAAATTTTAGGTTTAGGAAAATTGAAAGTGTAGTACAATTTTCCCAGTGTTAAAGTGTACCAACTTTACTTAATTATATATATTATTTAGCATATGTAATATTATGTATACTGCTGGTCCTGGGGCTTGAACTCAAGGTCTGGTTGCTGTCACTGAGCTTCTTTGGCCCAGTCTAGCACTCTATTACTTGAGCCACAGCTCCACTTCCAGCTTTTTTTGTGGTTAATTGGAGATAAGAATCTTATGGACATCTCTGGAGAGCTCAGCTCTCTGAATAGGCAGGATTACAGGCGTGAGCCATGGACTCCTGGGCATGTCATATATATTTAATAAAATACTAAACTTCCAACAACGCCATAATTTTGTTTTCATTTAGGAGTGAGTTATGAACATAGTGCTACTCAACACTAAATCCTCCTTGTGTATTTCTGATATTAAAGACATTTTCTTACTTAACTAACACTGTTAATCATTACACCTTGGAAAACCGGCAGTGAACATACACTCTGACTTAAGTTATGGATCTCATTTGGATTTCACCCATTACACCACTCATGAGGTATATGGCAAAAAGAAAATAATGAATGACACATTGAATTTCTGTCTGTTTAGCCTCCTTTAATCTGGAGGAGGTTTTCTGTCTTTTTTTAATAACAATGGTATTTTAGAAAGTATAGTAGAAAGGAGATTTTCTTTTTTTGGGGGGGGTTGTTTTTATTTTGCAGTGAAGTGAATATGATATAAGCCTGTCTTTCCAGAAAGGAGATTTTCTGTAGCAGTAGTACAGTAGAAAGGAGAGAGTTTGTGGATAATTCTTCAGCTGAGTTTCCTCTGTGTCTCCCACAAGGAGATCCAGGTCATGCCTGGCTACCTGGGATACATGGAAATGGACTGAGGCCACTTTCTGTGTTTTGTAGCAGGGCACACACACACACACACACACACATTGACCACTTCCCTTGTTACTGGTGATGCTGACCTTGAGTAAGCCAGCCCCTGCCCTGTTTCTCCACTGCAGAGGTTCTGTCTTTCCCTTGGCAATGAGCAAGTATCTGGGTGGGAGATACGTCATAATGCAACTGTTACTGTCCACATTTAAGTCCTAGTTGCTGAAGGGCCATTTTCTATTTCTATTCTCCTTTCTATGCTTGCTTGTTAGCTGTTTGCTATTGAAAAAAAAAGTGGAGGGGGATTTCCTTTCAAACTTACTTAGAAGTCCTAGCCATAAGACAAGGCCTATGTAGCCCAGATTGGCCTTGAACCTGTGATTCTTCTGCCTGAACCTCCCAAAAGCTGGAATTATAGATCTGTACCACTATGCTAGACTCAATATATATAGATATGTGTGTGTGTGTGTGTGTGTGTATGTATATATGTTTATACTGAACATACCTCCCAGCAGACTTCAACCTACTGCCATGGGTTGATGCCAGGATTGACCAATAACCTCAAGAATTCAACTACCACTTTCCTTGAATTATTTCCAACTCCAATATCTTGCTCTTCTTGGTTGAAATTGGATGTGCGGCCCAGCTGGCCTAATAAGTGTCCTTGGAGGATGTTTACACTCTTTCTTTTCCCTGGGTTTCATGCCTTGAAGACAATGGATGTCCTCATCTTTCAGAAGCTCGCGGCCCTGCTCAACATGAACTGATAAGTTGAAAGAGTTCCCCTGAAATAACAATGTGCCACGTTTGTGTTTTCAAAAGGCGACTGCACTCCATTCAGCTGGCTGGATGGCCGAGTCCAGGGCTGGAGCATAAGTGAGCGTCACCAGGACCCAGAGCAGCTCCGCTTGGCCCTGGTATGGCTTACAGTCTTTGCTTATGGTCTATGGCTGTGTCTTTGGGCACAAGAAGCTGAGGAATGGAGAGGGAAAGGACTCATGGCAAAGCCATTGCTTCTGCAGAAGAAACTCAGCATGGTTTTCTCAGCTGTTGTTGATGCCTCAGTGGATAGTTTCAGTCACAGTGAAGGTCCTGGATCAGTAATGGCGCTCCGAGATGGACCGCTGTTGGTAATACTTGGCCAGTCTTTCTGTGCCCTCATCCCAACGGAAGCTGGAGGGTGAAGGATCTCCTCACAACAGCAATGGCCACGGGCACAATGACCCTGGATTCAGGAAAGCCCTTACAATCACGCTCCCCCGGCCCCTCCATCCACACAGGATCACCCCCAGTGCTCTCCTGGCTTTCTGTGCTCCTTGGGGGCATACTCCTGCCTTAGGCCGGGTAGCTTGGTCTCCCAGTGATTCCATGTCCTCTGCTCTGATGTCCTCTTTCCAGGGAGCCCTGCTTTGTATGCTGTTCAATCCTGTGGCCCACCCTTCCCCCCTCCCTCAACTGCTTGCTCCGTTTCATTTGTCACCTACTAGCCGGCCAGGCCATTTGTTGATCATTAGGGCTCTTGTAGTAAAACAAGCGCCCTCTGGGGTAGAGTTCTCTGTGTTGTTTATTGAGGTCTTCCAAATGCTTAGCATGGCAGGTACTTGTTGAAGGAATGACAGGATGGCGTTTCCCCTCTGCTGGTCCTCCAGCCTGCATTCTGGAAGCATCCTGAGCTCCAGGCCCAGCTGCCCCTGCACCTTTTCATGGGGAAAGCGCCCTGACTGGAAGGCGCTTACACAACCGGAAACTTTTCCTAATCGCTTGTACCCTAGAGAAGGTGAAGAAACTTGACTGGTCGGAAGAACGTCTCCCACCTTCGTGTCTCCAGCTTCCTGTTCTAGGAATGCTCAGCCACAGCAGCCAGAGAGAAACCAACGGAAAAGCCAGTTCCCCCCAATCTACCCTTGCACCTTGCGCCTTGAGGTTTAGGAAGATGACGGTAAAGCTTATCCGAGACCACTGCGGGCCCTGCCACGCTGCGGGGCTCCTTCCCCTGCCTAAGGGGGAGATGCAAGGCCCAGGGCCGAAAGGAGGGTGCCGGAGTATCCGGAGTAGGGGTGGCAGGGCTCAAAGAAAATGCATCTTGTAAAGAAGGGCTGAGCTGCTGTCAAAGACCCAGCCCTGCAGCTTCCTGTACGAGGTTCCCACCCTCTCGCCGTCTTTCTGCTTCCCAGCTCTCTTCCTCTGTTCCCCACAAACCCCCAGCCAGCACACAGCTATTGTCCGATGTGCAGACGAGGCTCTGCTGTGCTGAGATATCTCGGAGGGAGAGGGGAGAAGGCACACGGCATTCTATGCAGGCTGAGGTTCCCATGTTGCACATCTGTTTGGCAACCACACAGCTGCATTTGGGGCTGTCCAAGGGGGTGGACGGCAGGGCAGACTGAATAAAGAGAGAACTAGATGATGCTCAGGTGCACACGGGTGGGTCTGCTTGTACATGCTTGCTAGTGGCCTGTTCCAGAACCCGGAAACTTACAACTGAGGGTTCATTAGAGAAAGGGCAGAAGAGGCGATTTATGTACATTTCACCCAATTTGTAAGAAAAGAAAGGGAAAACAAAGAAATAAAAAGATGATTTCCCGACGTTATTATTCTTTCTCTTAAAGTTTCAGCGTGAAGTGAGGCCCAGAGAGTTGACTCAGTGAGCCTCTAGCAAGTAGTTCAGGGAATATCAGTTTTGTGTCCTTCACATTTTCTGTGTAGGGGCTGGGAAGGTGGCTCAGTGGTAGAGCGCTTGCCTTGCAGGCGTGAGGCCCTGAGTTCGATTCCTCAGCACCACATAAGCAGAAAAAGCCAGAAGTAGCACTATGGCTCAAGTGGTAGAGTGTTAGCCTTGAGCTGAAGAGCTCAAGTACAGTACTCAGGCCCAGAGTTCAAACCCCATGACCTACCAAAAAAAATTGTGTAGTGTTCTTAATTTCCTAATATTTTGTTATCTGTTGAAGTCATTTTTAATTAAATCTTAGTTTTCTGCTTTTACAGACATTACTCTCCTTTCTGTAATCTTTCTAATATTTGCACTCTTGAACTAGATTTATTCTAGGTGGATACAGTTCTATTCTTTTAAGAAAAGAAACCCTTTCTTTTGCTCAATAACTACATATCAAGAATGTCGCTGGGTAAGTGGCTCAAATAAACCTTATTAACAGATGGATTGACCATTAAATAGTCCCAGGGACTTGAGGGTATATTTGGCAAGATTTAAAAATGTGACAAAATAGTTTAAACTTAAAATTTTAAATTATTTTAAAGTACTTATAACTTGTATAACAAAGTACTTTACAAATATATCTTTTTTTTTTTTTTTTTGGTCATGGGGCTTAAACTCTGGGTCAGGGCACTGTCCCTAAGCTGTTCAGCTCAAGACTAGTGCTTTACTACTTGAGCCACAGCGTCACTTCTGGTTTGCTGGTGGTTAATTGGAGATAAGAGTTTCACAGACTTTCCTGCCCTGGCTGGCTTTGAACTGCAATCCTCAGATCTCAGCCACCTGAGTAACTAGGATTACAGGTCAGAGCCACTGGCTCCTGGCTATCAAATACAATATATCTTGATCAGTGTCAACCCTTTCGACATTTTTATCCACCCCTTCCCTACCCATCATTCTTTCCCTCCCTCTTAAGTTTGTAGGATACACATTGACTTAATTCTCCCTCTTTTCTCTTCATTTGTCTATAGCTTTCCCTTTGGCCCAACCCCACCCCTTTCAAGTATCCACTTCCTAGTGTTTTATTTTGCTAAACTTTGACCTTGCCTTTCTAAGGAATTACACTATTTGAGTTCTTCCTTCTACCACATATCAGTTTATATCTTTGTGTACACTTGCATATCACCCAATGATTTACTTTATAAGTGAGATCTGGTTCTACAAATAAGGGCAAACATGCATCCTGTGTCTCTCTGCCCTGACTTACTTCATTTAGCATAAATTTTTAGCTGAAATCTTTTTCTGATGACATCCAAAATGTACACATCATAAACTTCTCCTCTGGTGACTTTTCAAATATAAACTCCCCCCCAGTACCTGGCACATGGGGGGGGGCGGATCAGTAGCCTGGCTTAATTTTGCTTGGTTTTTAACATACACAAATGAAATTGTAGAACATAGGTGTGTGTGTCTGGTTTGTTTTGCTCAGCTTCATGTCTGTGATATTTAGCTATGTCATGTATAACAGTAGCCTTGTTACATGCCTCTCTACCACCCATTTCATGTATGAAGATACAACATCTTACAATTATCTGTTCTATAGTCAATGATGTGCAAGTTGCTTCCAGTTTTTCCACAGTTACCCTTGCGATGCTCTTGCTCATGTCCTTTAGTCTGTATGTAGACCCATCCCAGCTGGGATAATGTGATAATGGATGTGGAACTTCTGCTTCCATGCTGCACACATGCTCTGCCTTGGGAGGCTGCACTAAATTCGTTTTTGGAAGTTGCCCTTGCTGTTGTTTGCTCTTGATGATGGTCATTCTACTGAGTGAGATGAAACCTCAATATCCTTTTGATTTGTTTTTCCTTCATTGCCAACGATGTTGCACATTTCTTCACGTACTTATTGGCCATTTGTACTTCTTCTTCCAAAATTGTCTGTTCGGTTCATTTGCTCATTTTTTTTTCCCATTGGGTTATTGACTCATTGGGAGTTCAGTTTTTTGAGTTCCTTGTATATTCCTTGTCAGATGAATCGCTGGAAATCCTACCTTCCCCTCCCCCCAATTCTGTAGGCTGTGTCTGTAGTCTAGTGATTACTTCTATTGCTGTGTAGAAACTTCTTAGTTTGACTCATCAAACTTGCTCTTATTTGTTAAGATGTTGGAGTATTCTTCAGGAAGTTACTGCCTATGCCAATATGTCCTAGAGTTTTCTGTATTTTTTTTCCTATAGTAGTCTCAAAGTTTCAAGTTTTACTTTAAGTTCTGTGATCCACTTTGGATTGTTAAGACCTAATGAAAGATAGGGTTCCAGTTTCAGTTATCTGTATGTAGATATCCAGTTTTCCCAACACTGTTTGTTGAAGAGGCTCTTTTTCTGAATATATATTTTGCCAAATGTCAGATGATTGTTGTGATGTGGATTTAATTCTGGTCTTTCTAGTTTGTTCACTGGTCTTTGTGTCTATTCTTGTGTCAGTACCATGCTGTTTTTATCACTCTGGTTCTATGGTATTATAGTACTTCTATGGTATTATAATAGCATTGTGTTTTGTACTTAGAATTTCTGTGGATATTAGGCCTTTCTGTGCATCCATATGAATTTTAGCATTGATTTTCCTAATCTGTGAACTATAACATTAGGATTTTGATGAGGAGTGCACTGAGTCTGTAGATTGCTTTTGTTGGTATAGCCATTTTTTATTATTTTAATTCTGTCATTCCTTGAACATGATACCCTTATACTCCTTTTTTATTTTTTATTTTTTTTTACAGTGAAAGCAGGGGTTATACTGTGGGGGAGGGACATACAAAGCAACAAAGAAATCATCTTATAAATGTGTTAGAAACAATCGCATGAAAGAAAAAAAAACATTTGAATACATATCTTAGGGTTCATTTCCCTAACATCACTTTATCTGACCTTTTCTGCTTGTCTCAGACATATACTAGTTACTGCAAATAAGGGAAACTATGTGACCTATGTTTCTTTGGGCTTGGCTTAGTTCACTTAATATAATTTTTTCCAAGTCTTTCCATTTCCTAACAAATGGGGCAATGGCATTCTTTCTGATGGAGGCATAAAATTCCATTGTATATATATACCACATTCTCTTGATCCATTCATCTACTGAGGGGCATCTGGGTTGGTTCCATATCTTAGCTATAGTAAATAATGCTGCAATAAACATAGTCGTGCTGGTAGCTTTAGTGTGGTCTTGTTTGTAAACATTTGGGTAAATGGCCAAAAGTGGGATTGCTGGGTCATAGGGGAGCTCTATGTGGAGTCTTTTGTATCCATATGAATTTTAGTATTGATTTTCCTAATCTGTGAACTATGACATTAGGATTTTCATGAGGAGTGCACTGAGTCTGTAGATTGCTTTTGTTGGTATAACCATTGTTTATTATTTTAATTCTGTCATTCCTTGAACATGAGACCCCTATGCTCCTTTTTTTAAAAAAGAGTTTTATAGTTTTCATTGAACAGATCGTACACTATCCCAGTTAAGTTTGTTCCAATGTATTTTTTAGGCCTATTGTGAGATGTCTTATACCTGCAATCCTAGCTACTCAGTAGACAGAAGTCAGATTACAGTTCAGGGGTAGTCTGGGCAAAAAGTTTGAGAGATCTTATTCTCAATCAATTAAAAAGCTAGGTACTGTGGAGCACCTATTATCTTGCTTTTTTTTTTTTGTAGGATTGCAGTTAAGGCCAACCTGGAAAATAAATGTGAGCTCCTATTCTAAGAAACACAAAAGGGCTAGGGAGGAGGGGGTTCAAGTGTTAGGGCCTTCCTGGCAAGTGCAAGGCCCTGAGTTCAAACCTCAGTACTACCAAAACAACAACAAAAGGACTTTAAATCTTTATCAAAAGCAACTTAATTATGGTATATGCTATTCCAGCTCTGTTAATTTGCCAGTATTGTATTAAGAATTTTTTAAAAAGGATTTTGTATCCATGTCTATCTAAGGTATTGTTCAATAGTTTCTTTTTATTGTTATATGCTTGTTAAGTTTTGGTAATAGCAAAGAGATGGCTTGATAGAATGAGTTTTGAAAGTTTCTTTAGCTTCAGGTTATTGAAATAACCTGAGGAGCATTGGAGTTAATTCTTTATAAGCATGATTAAATTCCACACTGAAGCCATCCAGTGCTTGCTTTTCCTTTGCTGGAAAATCTAATAGCTGTTACTTTCTATTCAGTTTTAAAATATTACATGTAGAGTAGTTTTGGTAGTCATATGTGTTCAGAAACACATTAATTTCTTCTAATTTGTTAGCATATAACAATAGTCCATAATGAATTTCTGTAATATCAGTGTAACATCTCATTTTTCCATATCTAATTTTCCTTATTTGGATCTTCCTAACTCATTAGTCTAGCTAAAGTGTTGATAAGCTTGGACAGGTATGTCATGGATAAAGGATAAATATCCATACATACGAAGAGTTAAAAATAAACCCTAAACAACAAAAGAACAAATTATACCATCAATAGATGAGCAAACGAATCAATTTTCAGAAGAAGAAATACTAATGGTTACAAATATAGGAAATGCAAACCTAAACTACACTAAGATTTCATTTTATCCCAGTCAGAACAGCATGCATCAAGAAAACAAGCAACACAGACTGGTGAGAATGTAGAGGGAAATAAAAATCTTCAACATTATTGGTACAAACCAGTGAAACCACTATAAAGGTTTAGATTGTATCCTGGAAAAATCTAGAAGTAGATAACTATTTGACCCCACCATGACACTCTGAGGAATATATCCAAAGAAATGTAAATCAATACATGATATATGAGATATCTGCACATCTTTATTTATTTTAGCTCTGTTTAATCTGCATTTCAGGTTCATAATAATCAAAATGTGTATCTAGTGTAAAAGATTAATAGATAAATGAATAAATTAACTAGATTAATAGATAAGTAAAACATGAGACATACAATGGAATGTTACAGAGCATTAAAGAAAAAAATGAAATCATGTCACTTGCAGGAAAATGAATGAATCTGGTGATCATTATGTTGAGTAAGATAAGCCAAGCTCAAAAAGCCAAAAAGGGCATTATTTTGCTCATCTGTGGAATCTAGACCCAGTATCTATCTATCAATCTGTCTGTCTGCCTGTATATTTGTCTATCATTCTCATGGTTTTAATGCTGGGACTGTCTGAGAGAGTGAGGAGAAGGGATCAGAGAACAATGGAGTATGATTTATAGGTAGATTCAATATGCTTACATATAAAGATGGCATAAGGACTCTCACTAAAAGCTGTTAATGATAGGGAAGCATGGGAAGAAGAAAAGCATGTACAGAGAGAATATATGAAATATATGAAAATGTGAGTTATCCTGGCAAAAATCTGTGGTATAATTAATATCCACAAAGAAAAGGGGTCAGATCTTAGCAGGAGGGAGGGAAGGTGGATGGAGAAGGTGAACGAGGACAGTTCTTTATCTGCATCCATGAAAACAAAACAGTAAAACTCGTTGAAATTGTTTTAAGGAGAGGTGAAAAGGAGAGTGATGGAGGGGTGAGGTCGATGGGAATGTATCACATGTATTCATGGAAATGTCACACTGATTCCCTCTTCATACAACAGATACATGCTAATAAAACACCTTCAGACAAAACTTTTGGTGTGCTCTTCCCATGGCTAAATGTTCACATGTATGTTCTGTTTAATCGTTCTTTCCACAAAAGTGTCAAGATATTATTCTAAGTTTTATTGTAGAAGCTATTACTTTTTAATCATTTTTATCTAGATCTACAATAAATCTGGGAATTTTTAATCTTTTTATAACAGCGAATGCCAAAATTATCAAGGCACCATTTATTAAAATGACCCTTTTTCCCTATTAAACTGTAGTGTCATCTTTGTTATGAACTGAATGATTATTGTATGCTATTTTTAGTTTTACTGATCTTTTTGTTTATCTTTGAATTGACTTAATTAACTGTAACTCTATGATCAATCTTGATATTTGGTAACATAAGTCTTTCAACTTAAAAAATAATTACCCTGGTTATTTTCAGTCCATTTAATTCCCTATAAATTTATAATCAGCTGGCTAATACCCATAAACAAATTTGGAACTTTTATAAGGATTGTATGGAATATATATCAATTTTCAAATATTGTTATTTTTACATGCTGAGTGTTGTATTCCATACTTATTGTCTGGTTTTCTTTGTAGGGGAAGGGGTGGCAGTGCAGGGTCTTGAACCCCTGGGCTGGGCACCTGTCTCTAAGCTTTTTTTGCTCAAGTTTAGTGCTCTACCATTTGAACCCAGTCCCACTTTCACCTTTTATTTTGATACTTAATTAGAGATAAGAGTCTCATGGACTTTCCTGCCCAGACTGGCTTCAAACCATGATCCTCAGGTCTCAGCATCCTGAGTGGCTAGGATTACAGGAGTGAGCCACCAGCTCCTGACTTTTTCCTACTTTTTATTAAAGTGGGAGAGGGCAGTAACAGAGGTTGAAAGTTAGATGGGTGTTCTTCCACTTCAACCATGCCTAACCTTTTTCTGGCTGTTGTTTTTTGAATAGGATCTCATATTTCTGATTTATCTTCTCTGGACTAACAGCCTCCTGTTTGTGTTTCTGGCATAGCTGGAATGATAGATACATGGCACTGAACTCCATCTTCTTATTGGTTTGAAGTTAAGCTGAAGTCTCAGGAACTTTTTGCTTGGGCTAGTCTTGCACGGTGATCCTTCTGACCTCTGCCTCACAAGTAGTTAGGATTCAAGGTGGGATCCACAGTGCACAGTGCAGAGCTTTCTATGGAGTCTACCATTCTACAAAAGGATTTAAAGCTTCCCCTAAATAATACTTTGCATTTGTCAGGGTATAAATCTTCTGTCCCTCTGATCAATTTATCCTCTACAAGTGATTATTTTGGTGGATGCCTTTACATTTTTAATCAGTTAACAAAATCTACTGTTTTAATAGTTTATATAGTTCTAAGGATTTAAACTGTATATAATCACATTCTCTGTGAACAATTGTGCTATTTATTTATTTTTAATCTTATGTCATGCAGTTATTTTTTGTTACACTCTCTGGAGTTCTACTAGAATGCTGAACAGAAATATAGTGAGTATTTCTTTTTTAAATCTCAGGGAATACTTTTCAGAATCATTTAATAATATGTTTTATTTTCAGATCAAAATGCTAGAGCTACAAAGGAGTTTTTCACCAGATTAAGAATAATCTCCCAAAGCTAGGTGTGGTGATGAATGCCTGCCAGTCTAATACTCAGGAGGCAGAGACCAGTGGATCATGAATTGGAAGCAAGGCTACTTACAGAGGAAAATTCTGTACCAACCAACCACCTGTCAAATCCCTCAAACCAAACAGAAATAAAACAGAACCCAACAAAAGACAAGCTTTCATATTTTTAGTTTAGCAAGAGATTTTACAATTTGTTTCTAATCTGTAGTGATAACCATTTTCTTCTTATTTGGTCAATATGAATAGCATTGTTAATGAACTATAGTTATTGCATCTCTGGAATAAGACATTTGGTTGCAATATCATACATGTTTTGGGCACTTCTGAGCTTGTACTTCCCACACATCTGCGTCCATGAACTTGATTTCAAGTCTTAACCACTTTCCTGGGTCCACTTATTTTTAGGATAGTTCCTCACTTAGCCAATGTATAGCAGGGAAGCTTTTGGGGTGTGGAGATAGGAAAATGCAGGGTCTTCTGCTCTCACTAGCAGAAAGAGTTGACTTTAAGACTTCTAATGTGATTCCCCTACACAGCTCAGTAAGAAGCTGAGATGAGCAGTATCCTGCATTTGTTTGTAGCACAGGATGCAAATCTTCCACCTTGAACTTGACTTTTGCCAAATGTCAGCTTGTATACCCATGGAGCTTCCCAGGGCTTTCCTTCTCTCTGTTTCTGCTTTTCTCATTCCTCTTTCTTATGCTTCTTCGTAATTATTGGCTGCACTGTGGAACATTTTGTCCAACAAAACAAGTTGCAGTTGCACATTCAGTTTGTTTTTCTTTTGCTTGGAGTGCTTGGCAAATTTAATAGTGGGCTTGGTAATGCTGCATCACATGGGAAGGTGGTACTTCAATCAATCCTGGAGATGCAGGAAAGTAGATTTATTTTATTTCTGTATATTGCAGCCTTTTTCCATTTTCACTGCTTGCTACCCTTGATTGGAGCCTAATTACATCTTATCTGAATTCTCAGCCAACAATCCCACTTTCAACCTCTTAATTTATTGCAGTTTTGCCACAGCCATTAGATTAAAATTTGCAAATTTCCCCTTAGGTAACATTATTTCTTCTGCTCAAAGCTTGCAAAGACTAAATTCAGAAAATGAAGATTCAATAATACCACTAACACAACCTTTATATTTTCTTCTCCCATTAACCTCCATTTGTAAGAAAGAAAGTAAAGGAACAGAAATCTTATTGTCTAGCTCTACACTGTCCATACAATCATGACTGGCACATGATAATTGTTGAATGATTTCTCATGGTTCTTCATCATATATATATATATATATATATATATATATATTGCTGGCCTTGGAGCCTGAACTCTTGGCCTGGGCACTGTCCCTCAGCTCTTCCAGTTCAAGGCATGTGCCCATAATGGGGTTTGTACTCAGGGCTTGGGCACTGTGTGTTTCTCAGCTTTTTCCTTAAGACCAGTGCTCAACCACTTTAGCCACAATGCCAATCCCAGATTTTTGGTGATTGGTTAATTGGACACAAGAGTCTCACAGATTTTTGTGCCCAGGCTGGTTTTGAACTATGAGCCACAGATCTCATCCTCCTGAGTAGCTAGGATTACAGATATGAGCCACAGGTGCCTAGCCCAGCAATCTCTTTCAGTTATATGGATCACATGGAATCTAGAATAATTGCTATTACTATTTTTTGAATATAGCACTTCAATTTAAATACCTTCCTTTGCTCAATTAAAGGGAAGATCAGGGTACAAGGAGAAAGTAAATGTAATTAAATGTAACTTTTTCCTTTTAATGAAAACATGCTCTTTTCTTCACCTTTGTGGCTATAAATTTGATGTTTTACATAAACGTGCCTTGTAAACTCTATAGCACTATAAAAATGAAAGCTATTTTACTTAATAATTAACATTAATGCAAATAAAATATTGTCTCCTATTAAAATGCAAATGCTCTTTGGAGGCTGAGACATTAAACCAATTATGCATGACTTGGTGAGAAATATTTCATAAGCAAATTTCCCATGCAATAAATGATGTGGTATGATGATATAAAGGGGAGATGTGTGTGTGTGTGTGTGTGTGTGTGTGAGAGAGAGGGGGGGTTGGAGGTTAGTCCCAAACGCCCCTCTTCTGGACAGAGCTGGACTGAGGACCTGGTGACTGGGCTTGTTTTGGTAAAGCCACTGAGAAAAGGATGGGAACACCAGCATGCATGCCGTGTGACTAACACCTTTTGAGAACTGCCTTTCTTTGGAAAACCCTGAGAAGACAGGGAAAACGTTTTCCATTTCTGATAGTTAATGACGCTGTACAAGGATCCATGAAACAAAGTGGCAAAATTTGATATTTTCTTCAAGTTCTATTAGTCGTGAATAGTACCCATGCTTCATGCAAGAAGCAGAGGTGACTTGAGGCATGAGCTAGTCTTACATTTTTATTTTACAGAGGAAGGAAGTTAGATGCGGGAGGAGCACATGTCGGGCAGTCAACGCCCTGATGGAACTCACTGGCAGAGCCAGAATTGTGACCCCTATCTCCAAGTTCTTTGAACAGGTCCATGAGTCACTTGCTCAGTGCCATATCTGTGGGGTTTCTGGTTTGGAAACATCCATGAGGGAGCCATAAACACAAGCTGCCGAGTGCAAAGAACTCATCTTTAAAGTATGTCCCCTCTTTCCTTTGCTGTTCTCAGTCCTTCCTTCATAACTATCCTTACTCTATTTTACCTGTTTTCCTTGAACACTGAAAAACAGCGAGTATCTGTGGGCAGAACAGGGGTGGGGTGAGAGTCAGATGAGAGAGACCAGCTGCAGTATTTTGCTCTAATACCATCTTCTCACAAGCAGGGAGGTAGAGGCTAATTAGTCTTGGAGTGGTAGGGAGGATTTGCCAGGGAGTAGAGAGGAGGGGGGAAGGGATGGGAGGGGACACGAGGGGAGGAGCATTTTAACAGGTGAGGCTGGAAAGATAAGGAGGACCCAATCATATCAGGCTTTTTGATCATCATGAACACTTTGTTTTATAGTCTAAAAGACAAGGGGCATAATGTACAGCATAATACTTTGAAATATGTATGTATACATACATGTATATGTATATATATGCATATATATATATGCATATATATATCTCCTGTGAAAGTCTTCCTTTGGTACAGTTTTTAACCCTCCAGAAGTTACCATGATTTGGCAAGTGGAGGCCTTTAACACCATTTCCCCTGCTCATGGTAAGAATGGGAATACGCAGGAAGGTCTTCGGTTCATACTGCTTTCAATACGCACATTGGAAATTCCCAGTAGAATTTCGGAGGAAAGCTCATGGAAAAAACCAAAAAAGAGCCCAAAAGCTGTTGAAACGCTGACAAAGGGAAGTGATATTTCCGACATATATTTATATGGGTTTTAAGTATTTTTGATACTGTGTGCTGTTCCCTATGGTATTCATTTGCTTTGTGGGTTTTTAATTGACTGATCAAGGTGAACTTTATTTGGACTGTGGTCATGAGATTATTTCGAGTGTTGGCGACTCTTTTTTTGTATATATTTTTATGTAAAAATATTGTACATAGGGGTTACAGTTACATGAGTAAGGTAATGAGTACATTTCCTATAGAGCATTGTTACCTCCTCCTTTGTTTTTCCCCCACCATCCCTTCCCTCCCCACCTCCCCAACTCCTACCTCCTCCCCCCAAGTTGTAAAGTTGGTTTTCAACATAGTGTCTTGTATGTCTTATTGTTAAAATGGTCCAACCTCTATCTTTATTTCAGCATTTTGTTATTTTCTTTCCCCTCCCCAAATTAGAAAAATGTATATACAAGATTCAGGGTACCATTCTTTTGGAGGTAAATCACATTTGAAAGATAGTCATTACACTCAAACTTTAGGTTCTGTGCCCATCAGAGTGAAAGGCAAAAAGAGAAGGAAAGTGAAAGAACCTTCCATAAACCTACTACAAAGCTGGTCTTATCAGTAGTCTAGGAACCAACATTTCTTTTTCTTTTTTTAATTGTGAAAATACCATACAGAGGGGTTACAATTACATGGGCAGGATAATGAGTACATTTCTTATCAAGCATTGTTGCCTCCTCCTTTGTTTCCCCTTCCCATCCCTTCCCATCTCCTTCCCCTCCCCCCTCTCCCCCACCCATCTACCCTTCCCAACCCCCCGCCAAATTTGTAAAGTTGGTTTTAGGAACCAACATTTCTATCCTGTCATTACAGATGAAAACATGAGGTGGGATAGGTTGAGAGCTAGTTCAAATTTACATAATTTACATGAAAGAAATAGAAGTGAAACTTGATGTGATGTCTACGTAGAATAAAAACCTCTGTTCATTACAGTGTTAATTTGGGAAGAATTCTATGGATAGTAGAGAAAAGTTCTATACTAAACCCAAGTGATGCAAATACAATAACTCATATTTTGGAATTTTTAAAGCAATTGCAGGCTTTTTTTTTCTGACTTTTCAATTCTAACCTTTCTAGTGGACCTGAAGTGGTATTTTACTCTTTTGCTCATTTTAAAATAATTTGTTCATATATTATTGATTTGTAAGTTCTTTTTATTTCTAGATATAAATGTTTCTAGTTCATTACTACATGTGTAATTAGCAAATGTTTTCTTCCATCCTTGGTTTTTTTTTTTTAACTCTTGTTGACATCTTTTGAAGTACATTTTGATGAAGTCTAATTTATCATTTTTTCTTTTATTCCTTGTACTTATGAGGTAGATATCTTAACTTTTTATGTAAATATGCCATAATCCAGCAACAGTTGGCGAAAAGAGGAGGGCCAAGTTGAGTTTTGACACTTTTGCTGAGTTTGAGGTCTTCAGTTCATCATGCTATATGTGTATTCTCTTACCAGTACAATATTTTCTTGGTTTGTGCAGCTTTATAGGAAATTTCAAGTAGAGTAAATGTTCGCCAACATTCTATTGCACACATCAATTGAGTGAGGTAAGGAGTTCCATTATGACTCTCCCACCCTGGCATATAAGGAATTTTGATCCTATTCAGTCCTCTATTTTCTTTTCTGTTTGCCATTCCTCTTTACCCCTTCCTCTTCTATATTCCTAGTAGTCACCTTTTTCTACTTTCCTGACCTTCTTTTTTATGTCCTAAATTCTACATATGGGAGAAAAGATGCTATACACCTCACTTTGGGATTGGCTTGTTTCACTTAACATGATGATCTCCAGTTTCATTCATTTTTCATTCTTCTCTATTGCCAAGTAAAAACTTCATTGTTCATGTATAACATGTTTTCTTTATCCATTTCTTTGTTTAATAGGCATCTAGGCTGATTCCACAACTTGGCTATTCTTAATAGTGCCACTATGAATATATATGCACAGGTTCTTTTTCAGTTATAATTTGACTTTGCTTCTTTTAAATATGTACCCAGAAGTGGTGTGGCTACATACTGTGGGATTTCTATTTTTAAGTTGTAATTAAAAATTAGATTTTTTCCAATCAGCAATGAATAGGTTCTTTATTCTTCTCCTAGAATCCTCAAAGCATTTTATTATTGTTTTCTTTATTATATACATTTTCTTATTGGGTGAGGTGGATTCTCACTGTAGGTTTGATTTGTATTTCTTTAATAGCTAAGGATATTGGGCCTTTTGATATATTTACTGTCATTTGTACTTCTTTGAGAACTGTCTGTTTAATCCATTTGTTTATTTCTAATCAGATTATTTCTTCTCTGGTTGTTGTTTGAGTTTTTCATATATTTTGGATCACTTGTTGGATACATGTCTGGCAAAGATTGTCTCCCATTCTGTAGGTGGTCTCTTCACTTTTGGAACTAGGTCCTTTTCTGTGAAGAAACCTTTATTTTGTCACAATATCATGGGTCATTCCTTGCTCTTATTTCCTGAGCAGCTGTAGTTCAATTCATAAAGTCATTGTCCATGCTTGGATCTTGTGTTTTTCCTATGACTTCCTCTAGTATTTACACAATTTATAGTCTTACATTGTATCAAAGAATGTGGTTGCCTTTGAGTTTATTTTTGTACAGGGTGAGAGATAGTTTTAGTCTTCAATATGTGGCACTGCTTGTCACTGAGGCAGTCTTTCTTCCACCATGAATTTTTGACCCATTTTCAAAAGTCAGATGCCAGTCTGGGCCTTCCATTCCATTGATTTATGTACTATTTTGAGTCAGAACAAGCTGTTTTTGTTTCTATGATCTGTAGTCAAATTTGAGGTCAGATATTATGAGACTTCAAGAATTGCTTTTTGGTCAGGAATGCTTTGGCTATTTGAAGCCTTTTGTGTGGTTATAAATTATAGGATTTTTTTTTCTAATTCTGTGAAGATGTCAGTGGAATTCTGATGGAGAGTCCATTGAGTTGCAACCTTCAACTTTTGTTTTGAGTTTTTAATATTGTTGACATATTTTGGTTTATTATCTTTTCTATGTGAATCTTAAGGTTAGTATTAACTTTTGCAAAAAGCAACCCAAGGATTTGATAGGAATTGCACTGAATCTGTAAAGCCATTTGGGTAGAGATGACATTTTAATAATATTGGTCTTTTCATATATTAATGTCTTTCTATATACTTAGGTGTTTAATTTATTTTATTTTATTTTATTTGTGAAGATACTGTACAGAGGGGTTACAATTACATGGGCAGGATAATGCGTACATTTCTTACCAAGCATTGCAGCCTCCTCCTTTTGTTTAGGTGTTTAATTTCTTTTCAACATTTAAGTATTAATCTTTAGCATGATTGTGAATTAAATTTTCTTAATTTAACCTCATTTTTGCACGTATACATGTGGCTAATTTTTGTACATTGAGCTTCTATCATGGAGTCTTGATGAATGAATTATTACTGGTATATCCTCTCTGGTTTCATTAGTGGATATTATTGTATATGATAATATATTTTGATCAAATTATTTCTAGAATTTTTTTTTTTTGGGTCCGGTCATGGGGCCTGAACTCTGGGCCTGGGCGCTGTCCCTCAGCTCTTCAGCTCAAGGCTAGC
>NW_012267298.1:3610574-3655426 GCF_000151885.1 Dipodomys ordii | reverse complement strand
CAGCTCTTCAGCTCAAGGCTAGCGCTCTACCACTTGAGCCACAGCGCCACTTCCGGCTTTTTTCTTTTTGCTTACGTGGTGCTGAGGAATGGAACCCAGGGTCTCTGGCATGCAAGACATGCGCTCTACCACTGAGCCACCTTCCCAGCCTGATTTTTTTTGGGGGGTCCGGTCATGGGGCCTGAACTTTGGGCCTCAGCTCTTCAGCTCAAGGCTAGCACTCTACCATTTGAGCCACAGCACCACTTCCGGCTTTTTTCTTTTTGCTTATGCAGTGCTGAGGAATCGAACCCAGGGCCTCATGCATACAAGGCAAGCGCTCTGCCACTGAGCCACCTTCCCAGCCCCCTCTAGAATTTTTAAAGGTCAACTTAGAGTTTCTATGTTCTGGGTCATGTTTAATGTGGATATTGGAAATGAGCTTTAGTGGGAGAACAACAAAGGAGGGAGTAATAATTCTGGACAAGAAATGTACTCATTGCCTTACTCATGTAACTGTAACCCTTCTGTACAGCATCTTTACAATAAAATAAAGTTTTACTTTTATTTTTTCAAGCTGGCTAATTTTTAGAAAAACTTTATTTTATTGTCTGATTGCAATGGTTGGACACTCTAGTTCAGTGGAGAACAGGAAGAGGAAGGGCATATATTCTTGCTTTGCAGTTTGTGCAGTGTTTTGCTAGTAAGTGTGACATTGGCTGTAGCTTTTCCTGTGGATGGCTCTGTATCAAGATGAGGAAGTCTCCTTCTAGTCCAAGTTTGAGATTCTACTAGAGCTGCTAACCAGGATCACTTTGGGAACCTTTTTAACCATGATACTGGAAATCAACAACATTTTTTGTTAATGTTGAAGCAAGACAGAAATGAAATATACCACAGTTCTTCCATCTTTCAACGTCAAGCTAATAACATTTTGACTTTAATGAGAAGCACATTTGTACTCTCTTATGATCAGTGATGTCTTCCCAGGTCTCTGAAGTCAGTAGCCTTCACTTGCCTCTGTGAAAGATGCTCACACTCATCAGAGAATCCATCACTCTCTTCCAATCTCCTGTTTGCTCCTCTGTCTCATTTATTTGGCCTTTAGGCCCTGGAGCTAATTTTAGTTTGTGTAAGCCTAAACTATGGGGTAGTCTCTGACCTTGTGGGTGATTAATAATTTTCTAAATAAATGGATCGTGCTAGGTAGACTGTAGCATTTGGAGATTTGTTTTTAGAAAGCAGTAGCTATTTTGACGATACGGCAGGTAGATTGGAGTGAATGACCACTTCCTGGTGACATTTGTAATTTCCTCCACTCTGCTCAGCTGTTGAGAAGAAGCAGTTTGTGGCTCCTTCATTTGCCCAGGAGAGTTCCGCAGGAACCAGCCACTTCTTGCCCACCAACTTTCTGTGTGGAGAATGTAGATCCTGTAGACCTTCTTTTGGACACAAGGCTTTAAAGACACTACCTCAGCCCCACGCTCAGATCTAAACTTAGTTTAATTCATGTGCTGCTTGGCCTCTCCTAGAGAACCTCAAAAAACAAGCTAGATTTAAACATAAACAAGTAAGAACCCGGAAACATTCAAGTCTCACTGCCCCATGCCTTACCTGAAATCCTATCCAGTGGTTTCCTTCCATTCCAAAGTCAAAGCCTATCCTGCTTAGTTTAGCAGGATACTCTCCCCCCTTTTTTTGGTCAGTTATAGGGCTTGAACTCAGGGCCTGGACGCTGTCGCTGAGCCTCTTTGTGCTCAAGGCTAGCACTCTACCACTTGAGTCACAGCATCACTTCTGTTTTTTTGAGTGCTTATTTGGAGATTTTTGAGTGGTTAATTGGCACCTCGATGCTTACCTCTTGCCTTTTCCAATCCAGTCTCAAAAGCAGTCGGTTCAGCAAGTCCTGAATTTTTTTTTTAAATAGAGAATCTGAGTGCCAGATGTGAGTATTGCGGTCACAGGTGACAGTAACATTGTTATTGGACCATTTCAATGGAATAAGATAGAAAATACACAAAGCATAGTACCATCGTTCACTTAAGTAGTATCACTTCCATATTGGCTCAAATTTTTCAAAATGAATGCACACACAAACATATATGGAACTCTTCAGACCCTGAGACAACATGTTAAAATGCTTCAGCTTGAGAATGAACGTGGAGTCACAGGCCCCTCCTTCCTCCCAGCAAGGAGGGCTTCAGTTCTGGAGGACACTTAGAAGATGGATTGTCCACAGCTGCAGTTAATACTCATTAACAGTTAATACTCATTACAGTTGTGACTTTATTTTCCTGTCCAGTAATAAACAAGCAAATTTATTTGGGAAGGAAAACAAACATCATCTGGATCAAGTTGTGAAGGTCTAAAAGTAAGTTTGAAATGACTATTTTAATGAGAAGATTCATACTTGGATCACTTTCCCACTACCATGGCCATTACTATCATGACTGTCAGTAGATGAAGACAGGTAACCTTTCTGAGCTCTTCGCAAATGCATGTATGCCAGAATCACGCCCAACATTGTCTGTGGATTAAGTCATTTCATATCTACAAAGTAAGGATGGTTACTACATTCATATAGCAATAATGAAAGTTAGCTTTAGGAACACTCAATAATGCCATGTGCTTGTGGCTCATGCCTGTAATCTTAGCTACTCAGGAGGCTGAGATTTGAAGATCTCACTTCAAAGCCAGCCCATGCAGGAAAGTCTGTGAGACTCCTATCTCCAATGAACCACCAGAAAACTGGAAGTGGAGCAGTAGCTCAAAGTGCTAGAGTGCTAGCCTTGAACAGAAAAGCTTAGGGACAGTGCCTCGGCCCTGAGATCAAGTCCCATGACTGACAAAAGGTTAAATAAGGCCCAACATTGTCCTTTCCAAACAATAGCTTTTGTAACACTCACAATGACAACAGGAGGTGGAGTCTAGTGCTATCCCAGTTTTATCAATGGGGCCCAGGATCTCATAGTTAAAGAAACTTTAGGACTGGTGTCTGGACTCAGATCATTTTGACCAAGGTCCACAGTGTGACGAAGTTGAGGGGGGGCGTTCTTGTCATTGTTGCAGTGTGTGAGGGGTGGGCTTTGCTCACCCTCCTAATTTAGGGCATCTTTTGCTCCTGACCTGCTGGTTTGTGCCAAGGATCAGTGGTGATAAAGGGCCTGTGTGCAGTACTTATGAAGGAGTGTTAACTAGCTCCAGCCCTCGCCCTGTATTCTCTCTGCCACCACATCTAAGCCGGCAGGACTCTTTGCTACTTGCTCATTTCTTCTCATACCACAGGAGCCTCTGCATTGTCCACAAGTTAACAGCTGGAAGTTCTTTTTTCATTTCTGTGAAGTCTCATTGACTCTCATACACCTTTTGTGAAAAATGATCCACTCGTATGTGCAGGGAGATTCATCAAAGATGGACAAATTTAAGAAACTTGCTCCAACTCTCTCCTAATATGCACAGGAACTAGCATTTGGACCCCAGCATTTTTAATTCTCATCTGTGTCATAAATACCAAGGTCTTTGAAAACAAACAACTCCTCCAGTTTGGAATCTAGCCTTTCCTGTATAATGGATGTGTGCCATAATAAGCTGTTTAACCTTCTCTGAGCTTCAATCTGCACATCTATAAAATATTGGGAGTAAGATGGTCACCCAGGGGAGAAAGAGAGAGAGAGAGAGAAAGAGAGAGAGAGAAAGAGAGAGAGAGAATGTAAATGCTGCACTTACTGTCCAATGCATAATCAGCTGATAACAAATGTTAGCTCTCTTTCAGTGAGAACTTGGTGAGATGAATTGCTCCCTAAAGGCCGACAAAACAAGAACTGCCTACCTTAGACCACCAAATGAGGCTCAAGGCATTACACCAGGCAGCTTTAATTGATCGCCTTGTGATTTCCACAACTGGGTGCAGATTAGTGGCACTGTATCATAGACTAATTACATTCATCACTCCATGGGGCCTGATGGAATATATTGTAGCTTTGCTATTAAAATGGGGTTCATCTCACTAAAAAAAGCCCATGAAGTTCTGCAAACAGCCCATGGTGATTTAATCCTGGTAGGGTGTATTTAATCAGAACAATGGCCCATGTGTGTACTGATTATGTTTCTTTGGGATCAAACTTCCAGTTACTATGCCATAGGTTTGCACTATCGACTGAAGTTGTTGGGAGACTAGTTAGGGAGATTAGAACAGTTTGCTGAAAGCTGAGTGGTCGCTATTTTCCCCACTGGTTATTTGGGCTTCTCCTCTTGCTATTTCAATAAAATGTTAATAAGGATGAAACAGTTGTTATTAACTAGTCCTTGAATGAATTTATTCACTAACATGATATGAAACACTTAAGTTTACCCACTAAGTGGGTGACATATGCGACACTGGATGACATGGATATTGCTGGAGAGATGGTCTCTGATGTCGAGGGCAAAAAGAACTCAGGATATAGGTGGTCAGATATAAGGCAGTGAATCACAATGTTACCATAGATTTGAAATTAAACATTTGTATGATTTATGGCCTAGAGAAAAGTCACAAGCTAGAGTTGGCCTAACTCAGGTTGGTATTCCTACTCCTCTGATTTTCAGCACTGTGTTCTTAGGTAGGTTATAATATTTCTTGGATCCAGTTGCCACAGTAGGGTTGGGATAATGAAGATTTCTTTCTGCTGTTAATCTAAGGAGATATATTATGCAGATATATTATGCAAATGTTAGCATTAAAATGTACATATTGAAACAAGGTATGGGGCAACAGGTTTTGAATTCTTAACTCTGTAAGAGATGCTTAAAAGATGCTCCCCTCCTTGAGATACATCGATTCCTTACTGCAAATTAACTGGTTAGTCATCCTAGCCTCCTACATTTTGTCCCTATGTCCTTTGTCCTGAGCCATTCTTTCCTGTAATCACTTTGTACTCATCTTGGAAGCCAGGAACTAGTGGACAGAAGATGGGACCCACTTTCAGGCATCCATGACTCCTCTTTTTTTTTTTTTAAAGTCACTTGTCTTTTTAAATTTTTCAAAATTACTTTTTAGTTGCACAAAAGGATTTCAATTCAACGTAACGATTTATGAGTACAAAGCATCTTGATCACGCTTCCATCATTCATCTCCTTTATTCTTCTCCATCTTTCCCAACCCAGCTCATCCCCTCAATTTATCTAGCTCTGTTTGCAAATACATACATTAAATATTATAACTGTATTCACTCACCATTCCTCTCTCCATCCATCCATTGTCCCTTTCCTTGACCTTTTCTTCTTTTGACAACACATGTTTTAGCTTCTAGTATTTCTTTTGTTAAACTACGAGTTAGTTGTTCAAAGGAGCTGTAACACTGCAAACCTGTCCTATATGCGCTATTCTTTTAAAAATTATCTTTAAATAGTTCATCAATGGTTCTCATTGTGGCAAAACTTCACTTGGTTAATCCTGAGCCAATGGACTGTTAGACCACTGCGATAATATCTTTCTTAGCCATTCCAAAACCATCCACACATAGAGTCTAAAGGACTATATCCTCCAATGGATCTGGAGCCACAAGAATCTAGTGTACTTTTGTTTTAGTTCTGGTCCTGGGGCTTGAACTCAGGGTCTGGGCACTGTCCCTTAGCTTTTTTTTTTTAAATTATTTTATTTTTCTATTTTGTCAGTCATGGGGCCTGAACTCTGGGCCTGGGTGCTACCCCTCAGCTCTTCATCTGAAGGCTATTGCTCTACCACTTGAGCCTCAACCCCACTTCCAGCTTTTTCTGCTTATGTGGTGCTGAGGAATCAAGCCCAGGGCCTCATGCATACAAGGCAAGCACTCTACCACTGAGCCACCTTCCCAGTGAGCTTTTTTTTTCCCCTCAAGATGAGTGCTTTACTATGTGAGTCACAGCTCCAAAATCAGCTTGTTTGGTGGTTGATTGGAGATAAGAGTGTCATGGACTTTCCTGCCTGGGCTGGCTTGGAGCTGAGGTCCTTAGAAATCAATCTTCTGAATAGCTAGGATTTATAAGTGGGAGCCATTAGCACTTGGCTCTCTAGTGTATTTTTTTTCTTGTTTCCATTTCCTGGAATTCATTTAGCTAAATATTATTTTGTATGATCAGATGCACATAGGCATTGCATGTTGGTGTTCGCCTAAGAGTATCCTCTTTTGGTCTTCCTGTGTGTAAAGGCCTAGAGTCTTATATAATTTATCATGTCCCTGTGCATTAGATCTAACTTCTGCATATGAGGGAAAACATGCACCATTTGTCTCTCTGAACTTAGCTTACCTCCTCTACTGTACTTTTCCACAGAGAAGTTTCACCATCCAATGTATATTAAAGAAATGAAAGAACCTGAGGGGCCTGGTTGACACTGCTTTTTCAGGCCAGCCCCTTTCTGTTGCAATAAAGCTCACTGGGCTGAGGGACGATCTCATGGCGCTTCCGTGTCAAGTTTGAGGAGTCGTTAGGTATAAAAAAAGAAAAAACAAATTGTTTAAATAGGGATACAGGTGGACCCATTGCAACAATGAGATGTACAAGATGTTATATCGAAAAATGAACTTTACAACTTTCACGGGGGGGGGGGGTTGGGTGGGGGGAGGGGAGAGGGATGAAGAGAGGTGGGGGGAGATGGGAAGGGGAAACAAAGGAGGAGGCAACAATGCTTGATAAGAAATGTACTCATTCCCCCCCAACAACAAATCCTCAAAGAAACAACTGCCCAATAAACAAGTGAGCGAAAGACTTAAAGAGAAACTTCTCTGAAGAAGAAAGAAGGATGGCCAATAGACACATGAAGAAATGTTCAACATCCCTAGCCATAAAAGAAATGCAAATCAAGACAACATTGAGATACCACCTCACTCCAGTTAGAACGGCAAAAATCAAGAACTCTAACAACAACAGATGCTGGAGGGGATGTGGACAAAAAGGAACCTTACTTCATTGTTGGTGGGAATGTAAACTTGTTCAACCACTTTGGAAAGCAGTATGGAGGTTCCTCAAAAGACTTCACATAAAACTCCCCTATGACCCAGCAATCCCACTTTTGGGCATTTACCCAAATGTCTACAAACAAGACCACACTAAAGCTACCAGCACAACTATGTTTATTGCAGCATTATTTACCATAGCTAAGATATGGAACCAACCCAGATGCCCCTCAGTAGATGAATGGATCAAGAAAATGTGGTATATATACACAATGGAATTCTATGCCTCCATCAGAAAGAATGCCATTGCTCCATTTGTTAGGAAATGGAAAGACTTGGAAAAAATTATATTAAGTGAAGTAAGCCTGGCCCAAAGAATCATAGGTCCCATGGTTTCCCTTATTTGCAATATCTAGTATATCTATGAGTCAAGCAGAAAAGGTCAGATAATGTGATGTCAGGAAATTGAACCCTTAGATATGCATCTTAATGTTTTTTTCTTTCATGCATGTGTTTCTAATGCACTTATAAGATTATCTCTTTGTTGCTTTGTATGTCCCTCCCCCACAGTATAACCCCTGCTTTCACTATATTCGATGTCAGTATAACTTGAGGAGGAGATGGGGAAAAACCAGTTGTTTAAAGATACAGGTGGACCTGTTGAAACAATGAGAAGTACAAGTTGTCATGTCCAAAGCGAGCTTTACAACGTCGGTCGGGGGGGGGGAGGGGGGAGGAAAAGTGTTGGGATTGGGGGGGAGGGAAACCAAAGGAGGAGGCTGCAATGCTTGGTAAGAAATGTACGCATTATCCTGCCCATGTAATTGTAACCCCTCTGTACAGTATGTTCACAAATAAAAAATAAATAAATAAATTAAAAAAAAGAAATGTTCTCATTATCTTGCCCATGTAACTGTAAACCCTCTGTACAGTATTTTCACACAAAAAATAAAATAAATAAAAGAGCATCAGCATGGACTAGCACATCTCACAAAGGCCAAGAGCTTTCAGCAGTTTACTGTTCACAATTTGGAAATTATATTTATTGATTGTTACTAAATTATAGTTATTGAGTTTATGTGAGAAATAAAAGACCCATAACAGATATTTATTATTTCAACCTCTTTTCCCTTTCAGTGGCTCCTGAGGAAACAGCAAGGAACAAATGAAATGTTGATCCCATTTTGCTTTTTTGTGTGAAACATGGTAAGGAAAGATAAACTACGAGGAGCCATTCAACATGGTAAAGAAAGATAAACAAAATGAGCCATCCATGGGTTATTTTAGTAGAATGGCAGAAGGTCCAATAATTGGTATTTGACAAAACTCTGTGTAGACTGAGATGTGTGCAGAGGTGATCAGGTAAGGTCCATCACTGAAAAATAGTGATGTATTAAACAAATACATGAGCATAAATAGGAAATAAGCAGGAGATTATTTTTTGAGTTAAGCAGATCATTACCAAGAAGGAAAACAGCTTTTTAAGACCCCCAGAGTGGGAAGGACTTTATGGGCTGTGGAGGATAGTGAGGATATGGGCGGCGATCCCTGTGGATGTGGGGAAGATGTGTATCTCTTACTCTCCTTGGTGGCACATGCACCGCGCCAGCCTCTCTTGAAGTTACTAAAGGGATCACACCAAAGACATAAGCCTTTCTCCTGACCCAGGATTATTTCTTGAAAATTAATGAATTGTTTTCTCAAGACTTGGGATTTGAATTGATTAAATAGGATGACCTTAGGCCATGATTACTGTAAGAGACTCCTGACATATCCACATGATATCATTGTTATTATTCACAATTATCATTGTAATTATTCAATAATTCTTTCATCCTGAAATCTATTATAGTTTGGGTGATAAATTACGTGGTTATTGTACCCTTCACACGTGGGATGTGTCTAGTCTGGGGAATGTAGCTCACTGTTTCTTGTGTGTCAGCCTGGGTGAAGAGATGTGCCCCCCTTTTTATTTGCCAGTTCTGGGGCTTGAACTCAGGGCCTGGCATTATCTCTGAGCTGCTTTTGCTCAAGGATAGCACTCTACCACTTGAACCATAGTACCATCTCTGGCTTTTTCTGTTTATGTGGTACTGAGGAATCGAACCTAGGACTTCATGCATGGTAGGCAAGCACTCTACCACTAAGCCACATTCCCACTCTACCACTAAGCTACATTTTTATACAAATTCAATGCAATTCCTATTAAAATACCAATGACATACATTTCTGAGATTCAGAAAACAGCCCCCAAATTCATATGAAACAACAAAAGCCCTAGAATAGCTAGAACAATTCTAGGCAAAAAAGACAACATGGGAGGGATCTCGATGCCAGACTTCAAACTCTACTATAGAGCCATAATAACAAAGACAGCATGGTACTGGCACAAAAACAGACCCAAAGACCAATGGAATAGAATAGAGTATCCAGAAATAAAACCACACACCTACAGTCAGCTGATATTTGACAAAGGAGCCAAAGACATACAGTGGAAGAAACACAACCTCTTCAACTACTGGTGCTGGGAAAACTGGGCAGCCACATGCAGAAGACTAAAAGTGGACCCCAGCCTATCACCATGCACCAACATCAACTCAAAATTGAGTAAAGACCTTAACATCAAACCTGAATCTTTGAAACTACTGCAGGACAGAGTAGGAGAGACACTTGAACTAATAGGCACAGGAAGGAACTTCCTGAACAGAGTCCCAGGGTCACAACAAATTGGAGAGAGACTTGACAAACGGGACTACCTTAAAATAAAAAGTTTCTGCACAGCTAAAGCTATAACAACCAAGCTAGAAAGACAACCAACTAATTGGGAAAAATATTTACCAGCAATATATCAGACAAGGGGTTAATATCCAGTACATACAGGGAACTCAAGAAATGAATCCCTCCCAAACCTAACAAACCAATTACTAAATGGGCAAGGGAACTAAAGAGAGACTTCTCAGAAGAAGAGATAAAAATGGCAAAGAAACACATGAGGAAATGTTCACCATCCCTGGTTGTGAAGGAAATGCAAATAAGACAACCTTGAGTAACCACCTTACTCCAGTCCCACATCCTCAAGTCAGCCAATGACAAATGCTGGAGGGGATGCAGAGAAAGAGGAATCCTACTGCATTGCTGGTGGGAATGTATACTTATACAACCACTTTGGAAAGCAGTCTGGAGGGTCCTCAGAAAGCTAAATATTGACCTCCCTTATGACCCAGTCATACCACTTCTAGGCATCTATCCTGAACAACAGGAACCAGTATACAAGGACACATGCACCTCCATGTTTATTGCAGCACTGTTCACAATAGCCAGGATATGGAAACAACCCAGATGCCCCACCACAGATGAATGGATCCAAAAATTGTGGTATCTATACACAATGGAATATTATGTGGCCATTAGAAAGGACAAAATAATGGCATTTGCAGGGAAATGGATGGAGCTAGAAGGAATCATGTTGAGCGAGGTAAGCCAAGAGCAAAGAGAAAAATGGTACATGGTCTCCCTGATAAGTGGATATTAAATCCAAAATGTAAGGTGATATGACAAAGTAAATAAGACTCAAGAAACAAAGGACTTCCACTCATTTGGTTGAATCACTACTAAATAACTCCATGCTGCTGATCACATATATGGTATATATGTGCACACCGGAGGGAAACCAGGAGGACGACACAGAACTAGAGGGAATCAGGGAAAAACATATAACAGAAGGACCCATCAGCTGTGCTGGACATTGACCAAAATGAACTAAACAACTCAATGGCAGCGATGGGAGGGAGGGAACAAGTGGGAAAGAGGGAACAGCTGATGCTATGCAAAACAAAAGAAATGTACATATCACCCAATGTGGAAGAAATAACTGTATTGCAATGCTCATAGAACTCACAAATGTTATAGATCATGATAGACAAAAAAAAAAAAAGAGTGCTAACCTTGAGAAATTGCTCGGGGATAGCGCCTAAGCCTAGAATTCAAGCCCCATGATAAAAAGAAAAAAAATGAGTCTCATGTATTTTCCTACCCAGGCTGCCTTTGAATCATGTTCCTCAGATCTCAGCTTCATAAGTAGTTAGGATTACAGGTATAAGCCACCAGTGTCCAGCTTTGTTTTTATTTATATTTCTGTACCTTTGATTCAAGTGTAGAAAAGCATAACCTGACCCAAAGTTATAAAAATGTATCCCTATGTTTTCTTCTAGGAGTTCTATAGTTTTAGCTTTTATCTTTGGATCTTTAGACCATTTTCTTTTTGGTTGTGGGGCTTGAACTCTGGCCTGGGCACTACCCTCAGCTCTTAAAAGCTCTACCACTTGAGCCGCAGCACCACTTCTGGTTTTCTGGTGGCTCATGGACTTTCTGAACCGGGTTGGCTTTGAACCATGATCCTCAGATCTCAGCCTCCTGAGTAGCTAGGAGTACAGGCATGAGCCATCAGGGCCAGCGTCTTTAGACTATTTTGAGTTTGCGTTTGTGTGCAATGTATGGTACGAATCTTTACTTATTCTTTTGCATATAGATACCCAGCTTTCCTTAAACCATTTGTTGAAAAACTATTATTCTTTCCCTATCAACTTGTTTTTGACATCTTTGTTGAATACCATTTGACCATGAACATGAAGACTTATTTCTGGCTTCTCCATTGTATTGCACCAATGTCCATGTATACTCTATGTCTTCATAGCATTTCTTGGTACTGTTGCTTTGTATTAAAATTTGAAATCAGAAAAATATATATTTTTATTGTAAAAATACTATACAGAGTGGTTACAGTTACATGAGCAAGGTAATAAGTACATTTCCTATCAAGCATTGTTACCTTTGTTTTTCCCCTACCATCCTTTCCCTCCCACCTCCACAACTACACTCCCTTCCCCTTCCACCCCCTCCCAGCCTAAATTGTATAGTTCATTTTTCAATATAGTGCCTTGTACATCTCATTGTTACAGTGGGTCAACCTGTATCCTTATTTAAGCATTTTGTTTTTTCCCTTCCCTTCCCCAAATTAGAGAAGTGTATATACAAGATGCTAGGCACCGACATTAAATACAGTGAAAGCAGGGTTTATACCGTGGGGGAGGGACATATAAAGCAAAAAAAATCTCATAAATATGTTAGAAACAGTAGCAAGAAAGAAAAACCATTTGAGTCCTTATCTTGGGATTCATTTTGCTTAACATCAACTTATCTGACCGTTTCTGCTTGCCTCAGACATATACTAGTTATTGCAAATAAGGAAAACCATGGGACCTATGTTTCTTTGGGCCTGGCTTACTTCACTTAATATAATTTTTTCCAAGTCTTTCCATTTCCTAACAAATGGGGCATAGATGGAGGCATAGAATTCCATTGTATATATATATATATATACCACATTTTCTTATCTGTTCATCTACTGAGGGGCATCTGAGTTGATTCCATATCTTAGCTATGGTAAATAATGCTGCAATAAACATAGTTGTTCTGGTAGCTTTAGTATAGTTTTGTTTGTGATCATTTGGGTAAATGCCCAAAAGTGGGATTGCTGGGTCATAGGGGACCTCTATGTGGAGTCTTTTGAGGAACCTCCAACTTCTTTCCAAAGTGGTTGAAAAAGTTTACACTCTCACCAACAATGCAGTAAGGTTCCCTTCTGTCCACATCCCCTCCAGCATCTGTTGTTATTAGATTTCTTGATTATAGCTATTCTAACTGGGGTAAGGTGGAATCTCAATGTTGTTTTGATTTGCATTTCTTTTATGGCTAGGAGTTTGAGCTTTTCTTCATATGTCTATTGGTCATTCTTATTTCCTCTTCAGAGAAATTTCTCTTTAAGTCTTTAGCCCACTTATTTATCAGGCAGTTGTTTCTTTGAGGATTTTTTGTTGGGGGATTTAATTGAGTTCCAAGTATATTTTAGATATGAGACCCTTATTTATTGTATAGCTAGTGAAGATCTTCTCCCGATCCGTGGGCTTTCTATTGATCTTGCTAGCTATGTCCTTTGCCATGCAGAAGCTCTGCAATTTCATGCAATCCCATTTGTCCAACCTTTCTTTGATTTGTTGTGTTTCTGGGTCTCTATATAGAAAATTTCAGCATGTGCCAAGGAGCCCTAGAATTTCTCCTATTCCTTCCTGTAATGTTTTCAGGGTGTGTGCTTTGATTTCAAGGTCTTTGATCCATTTGGAGTTGATTCTGATGCAGGGTGATATATAAGGATTTAACTTTAATTTTCTACAGGTATTTAATCAATTTTGTCAGCACCATTTACTGAAGAGGCTGTCTTTCTTCCATTCTATTTTCTTAGCTCCCCCTTATCAAAGATTAGATGGCTCTAGTTCTGTAGGTTCATTTCTGGGTTTTCAATTCTATTCCATTGGTCCTGAGGTCTGTTCTTGTGCCAGTACCACACTGTTTTGATTAATATAGCTTTGTATATTTGTTTATCTTTGTTGCACCTTTTATGTGTCCCCCTTTACCCCCCAAATACAAATAAATTAACTAGACAATAGGAAAAGTAGACAAAAACAACAACAGCAACTAAAAATCTCTTGTTTCTTTTTCTTGGAGTTCATTTCACAAAATATTATTTTATATGATCATATGCACACAGTTATTCAGCCTTTGTGATTTGCTACTATGCATATCCTCCTTTGGACTCAATGTGTGGATGTCTATATAATTTATATTGTCCCTGTGTGTGTGTGTGTGTGTTGCTTGTACATTTATAGGCACATTGTAGCTACTACAAATGAGGTAAACCATGCAACCCACGTTTCTTTGGCTTTGGCTTATTTTGTTTAATATGATTTTCCCTCTAAATCTTTCCATTTCCTTATGAATGGTGTGGTATCATTATTTCTGATGGATGAGTAGAATTCCAATGTGTATATATACCACATTTTGTTGATTCATTTATTACCTGAGGGCCATGGGGGTTGATTCCACATCTTGGCTATGATCAACAATGCTGCAATAAACATGGTTGTGCTGGTAGCTTTAGTGTAGCATTGTTTCTCTTTCATTGGATAAATGTTCAGGACTAGGATTGCTGGATCATAGAGTAGCTCATTTAGTCTTTTTGAGGAACCTCCATACTTCTTTCCAGAGTGGTTGAACAAGTTTACATTACAACCAACAGAGTTTTCTTTTGGCACATACACATCAGCATTTATTATTGTTAATAGCCATACTAACTGGAGTGAGGTGGAATCTCAATGTTGTTTTGATTTGAATCTTTTTAATGGCCAGAGATGCCGAACATTTCTTCATTTGTCTACTGGCAATTCTTACTTCTTCCTCTGAGAAGTCTGTCTTGAAGTCTTTTTAGCCTATTTATTGATTGGTATGTTGAGATTTTTGGAAGTTTAATTTTTTCAAATTTTTAGAAATGAGGCCCTTGTTTGATGCACCGCTGGTAGAAGTCTTCTCTCTATATCTTCTTAGCTATGTCCTTTGCCATGCAGAAGCTCTTTAGTTTAATGCAGTTTCATTGCATCTTTCTTTGATTTTTTTTTGGTGTGATTCTGGATCTTTATTTAGGAAGCAAAATCTCTATTTCCAGACACTTTTTTCCCTCTTGATTGTAGTAAGAAGTCCAGCATCTTTTAACTGAATGATTCCAGGCAGATAGATCACTGACCCCCATTTAGAAGAAGTTGTTTAAAACGAGGGCCCCAAATTCAACTGAGGTGATCAGAAGGTAAGCTGAAAGTGGGGTCTGTATTTAAGGAAAGCTATAATCTCATTGTTTCTCTTGTTCAATAGAATGTTTCCAGAACAGACTTTGAGATAATGCCATTGATATACTGCCTCCAACATGACTTTTTCATGATCTCATGTGGAAGACTTCTCATACTAGCCTCACATTCATCATAACTAGAGGTAGGGTCTTAGCCTCAAAGCTTAGTAATGCCACTGAACTCTGGTTTAGCATTTGGATTTAGAAGCCAGTCAGAGGGAGAAGTGGTTTTTCTGCTGGCTGCTTTGTCGTTTCTCACTCTAGCACATGACAGGATCTGGCTGAGGTAGTGGTCAGGGGAGTTATGATGGAGGAAGTAACCTTTTCTCTCATTGGGGAGATTTGCTCCATTGAAACATGAAGTACAACTTCAAGGACTGGGCCTTAGCTGTCTGGCAAAGGGCAGTGTGTTGGCAAACAAAAGTGCTCTTATTTTTTTGTCAATGAAAACTCAGTTAACCGCAGGAAGAGATGACAGCACTTTTCCCACTTCATTCATATGCATGATAATGAACTCCATTGTAGACCAGGCCTTTGGGCATTATCTGATGCTGCTATTTCTGCTGGCCAGAATTTATACATCTCCCACATGACTCAGAGTTGTGCAGGCTCTTTCCCACTGGGTAACTAACTGACAGTCAGTTCTCAGATTCTCAACTCTGACCTTGATATTCAGCTTTCTAAAATAAGCGTAGCCACAGAGCCTCAAACCTTCTGACATGGGCGTAGTTGGGGGACATTTAAGGGCCCTCTTTTCAAGGGGCTTTTCTTATGGCTTTAACTATCCAGTGGCTATTGGAAGTCACATATACATGCTCATGCACCCAATCCTTTGTCTCTTTCTCTCTTTAGAGTGTGGTTAGAATATCCAATGGACCATAACTTGTAAACTCAGTTCTGTAGGGAGAAAGGAAAATAGCCAGGTGTCAGGGTGCCTACCATACTCCAGATCTGTGCTCATTGCTTCACATATACCATCTTCATAACTTCTTCCAAAACCTCATTGCATTTTGATTGCACTACTGGGGAAATTGAGATTCAGAAAAGTTAAACGGTTGGCCTAAGATGACTACAGATGAAAAGAATGTATTCAGAAGCCAACACCAATAGAATATCAATTAAGTGCCTGTCACAGTGCTAAGCATGTCATCAGCAACTCCTTTCTGAATGGGCAGAACAAATTTATGTGATAAATAGTATTATTTTCACTTAGAGATTAAAAACAATCAGCATTCCAAGAGGGTAAGTACAGTTGTCTCCTATCATAGTGGAACAATGTGTGTATCCACATCACATTGATCTGTGATTCTACTTTCTGGAGCCAGAGATTGTTGATAAGCAAGAAGCTTATCTCAAGATAGGATGAAAGAAGGGAACACAGGCAGTGCTGACCGAGCACAAGTTCCCATCTATGTCAAAAATGCTGTTCAAGCTTGCTTTTCTTCCCTAGAAGAATGATGAAGGCATACTGTGTGAATCAGTGTGGGGCATGGATGTTCAAAACAATGATGTTAGTGTTTGTGCAACAAAGCAAGATGCACACATGTTCACTATGCAGAGTCAAATAAGCAAAGTAATTCCATCTTAGAAATGTGAGAAGGAGCTGTTGTCTATTGAAAAAAATATCTTGATAAGATCCTCTTTGCTCTCCAAGCACTTCAGCAATTGCTGTTGAAATCTATGTACTTGGAAAACTGTCTTTTCTTATCATCCACAGGCCAGATTCCAAACATAGGCTGTAGACATCTTATATTTGCACATATAGTGACCACTTACCAAACACCAACTTGGAATCAAGACTGCGTTGAATGCGCAATCTCTGCTTTCGGTACTTATATGGGAGGTGGGTATTATTTTCCATCTTCTCCCAAGAGAGGAATCTGAGAATGAGATATGTCAAGTAGCTGGAAATATCAAGATGGAGGTTAAGATTGTCAGGCCTAACTTCAGCTCCACTTCTTATTGGGTATTGCTCTGAAATCCATGAAGCACTTTAGCAACAGTCTCAATCATTAGGGCCCTAATTATTAAACTTCCAAGGTGTATTGATTCAAATTTTATTTATGATTCTAGGCTGTGCTGTCACTGGAGGTCACAGCAATATGCCCTCTCTATTTATATTTTCCCTTCTTCAAGGGTCTGGGGTGCTTTATATATAGTAGGTACCCAGCAAATGTTTGCTGAATAAAATGGAACTTTTTGTTTCACTGTATTTTTTTTTGTTGCTGTTAAAAGAAGACTACGAACAGACACCATAAAGGAAGAATACTCTAGATTGTGAGGTGTAATACTCAAATGGAAGAAAACAGAAAAAAAGCAGAAAAAAATAGAGAGAGACCTAAGAGGAAGAGACGATGTTTGTTTAGCCTGCTGGGATCAGGTTTAACGTTTGGTTAATTATCCCTTTGTACTGGTCAGCTAGTGTCTCCCTCAGTACTGCACAGATTAAAATGTTAGAAAATTGTGTTGTGAGACCTGATACATAAGTTAGAAATCACTCGCTTAGAAAGGGCCCCAAAAGTACTTGATAAGGGACCCTATGTTGTTTTTATACTTCTGCATGGCAACTGCTTGGCATCCAGCAAGCCTTCAAAAATGTTTACTGAATTGAAAGGAATGGTTACTTTTCTTTCCTTTTCTCCTCTTTCCTTCTTCCTTTTATTTGTGCCAGCCCTAAGGCTTGAACTAGGGCCTAGGTACTCTACCTGAGCTTTTGTGTTCAAAGCTAGCACTCTACCATTTGAGCTTCAGCTCCACTTCTAGCCTTTTGGTGAATAATTGGAGGCAAGAATCCAATGGACTTTCCTAACCTACCTTTCAAAGCCTGGCTTTGAATCACAATCCTCAGATCTCAATTTTCCCAGTAGTTAGGATTACAGATGTGAGCCATCAGTTCCTATCTCAGAAATGATTGCATTTTATTTTCCAAGGTAGTATTTAGCATTCTTTAATGAAGATAAAACAATGCATAATAATGTATGTTGAAAACATTTTCAAATGATAGCTAAAGGAATCTTGACCCAGTGTGGGAATTAACCCTTCTCTCAGGTAGTTTTTTCCAAGTGATGGCACACTTGCTTGGGAGGTTCGCCTTGATTGACCAAAAGCTACCAGATGTTTCCAGGAGACAGAGCACTGTGAATAGATGTCAGATATGTAGGAGTGTTTTATCTTTGGGCTAAGATAGGTAGAAAGGAAGCAGTCCATTAGCATTATATACTGCATAGGTTGTATTCTATGTCAGGTTTGAGATGTTTGTGATTATTTGTGCTCATTTTAAATTTAAAAGCTTTCAAGTGAATTTTTCCAAAGTTAAGGCTAGAGGACACCTCTCTCTCTCTCTCTCTCTCTCTCTCTCACACACACACACACACACACACACACACACTTTTTCTCTCCCTCTCTGTGGTTTCCATGCTGGGAGTTACTTGAAAACAATCGCAGGCTGCTGACAGCTGCCGTTAAGTTTTGACTAGTCTAGCATGACTTTTTCTCAAACAAATGCAACACTGGTCATCCGAAGCCTTTCCACTACCCAGAAAAAGAAGAAACAAAAAAAGAGAGACAGAATGATCTTAAAGGGAAGAGAGGAAGCAAGCTTGTGAGGTGTCTGTACCCCACATTTTCTTCTGCAAAAGTCACCTTCTTGAAAGTGATACAGAAGAGCTGAAGTTCTATTTTTTTTCTCTCTCTTTTTAAAACCATACTCTTGGGAAGTTGCAAAAGCTGAACAGAAAGTATAAAAGCTGGAAGTTTAAAAAAAGGCACAAAACCTCCTCAAAGTAGCCCTAAAGTATCTGGTTCTGAGAAATAGAGGACATTTTGCTCACTTTTAATTGTTCCAACTTTTATTTGGTTGATTTTCTTTTTTCCTGCTCATATGGAAAATTAAAAAGGCTATTGATTATTGTCTCACATTATTGTCTCATGAATTCTGTTTTTATATTATGAAAATTTTCTTTTGATTTATCATGCTCTGGGGCTTGCACATAGGGCCTGGGCATAGTCTCTTAGCTTTTTTTGCTCAAGGCTGGAGCTTTATCACTTGATCCACAGCTCTACTTCTGGCTTTGTGATGGTTCATTTCCTGGGCTGGCTTTGAACAGAAACCTCAGATCTCAGCCTCCTAAGTAGCAAGGATTAAAAGCCTGAGTCACCAGTGCTTTACTGTGAATTGTTATTCATAACAAATTTCCTGAAAGGCCACTGTAAACAGAGAAAGTCCCATTGATACTGCTTGTAAGGCCTTGAAGCAATGTCAGATGTAACAGAGCAAGATTTGAGACAAGGTTATTCTGATGCAGCGTCTAGTATCAAACTTAATAGGGATCTGACTTGTTGAGTGGACTGGAAAAACCTGGAAATTGACTCTCTGAGCTCATTGTAGACAAAGCACTTGGCCTCTTAACTAGCTAAATGATCTTGAATATCACTTGAACTCTCAGGCTATTTGTCAGTTGGGAAATGGGCATATAGCACATAAATTCTAGGTTGTTCATTGAATTGTACAAGTTGAATCAGTACATATGTCACGTATTTGGCTCTGATGATCAGTCTTCTAACTTTTAGAGGAAACTGGCATTATATGGAGGTTGACAGGTGCTTCAACTATTAGAGCAGCCATTGTGTGCAAGATGTAGGCACCAAATTCCATCTAGGATTTACAAGGGGACTGGGAGGAATGGAAGGTAGGGGCTCACTTTTGTTCATTTCCAGCTACATGTCAGTCTCTTGCTCAATCCTCTTACACAAGTCATGTTTACTTCTCAAAAAATCATACAGAGTGGGATTTATCTCATATTTCATACATTTTATAGATTCAGAAACGGAGGCTCAGGGAACTCTACCATTCTAAGGTCAGGGTCCTAAGTGCCAGATTTGGGAAAGGAATTCTGCTTTCCTTGAAGTTGAGCATGCAAATGACCAAATTCTAAATCTCAGTCATATATATATATATATATATATATATATATATACACACACACACACACACACACACATATATATACACACACATATATGCATGTATGCATATATATGTATATATATATATATGCATAGGCAGTAAGTATATTTCTTTTTAAACAGTGTTACCCCATCCCTCATTGTCTCCTGCTTACCCCTCCCTATATTTTTAGGAAGTTCCCCATAGTTGAACCACATCTCATTGCTTTCATTTTTAACAACCATTGGTTTTCTGTCGTGCTGATTAACTGTGGCTCTCCTTGATCTGAAGGTGGTGTCTGTACCCCAACCACTTTGCTCTCTTTTAAGGCCCCTGCCATGAGTGTAAGAGGACAGGTGAAAGAATCTTTAAGAACCTCAGCTTTATATGGTCATACTCTGCTGGGCTAGGGAAAGCATTTGGACATAACCAAGTTCCTTTTCAAGTTCTTTAAGAGCTACTTCACTTTCATTCCTTTGTGCTTTCGCATGAGCTGCTTTCCTTATTTTGTGCTGCTGTGCTGTTCATCTTTCTGCATCCTGCTTGAATATTAACTCCTTCGTTAAGGCTTTCTGTACTCTTAAGGAGAATGTAGTGTTTCTTATTTTTCTTATAACATAGGGGCTGTTTACAGTGAAGTGTGTTTAACTGGGTTCTCACCCAGCTCCACTATGCTGAGAGCTTCTCAGAGGCCTTAATTCTATCTGCATATTTTCCTCTCCTCTAAACAGTATGCACAGGATTTGGTACATCAATATCTAATAAATTAGCAAATCAAAGAAGACTAGCACTGGCCTCTGAATGCTTATGATGTATCTGAGAACAGTGTTACCTTCTTGAAAGGCTAGCTATTCTTACCCACTTTTTAGGTTTTAACCCGTTCACAGCAGCCCTGTTTTTTTATTCTTCTGTGGGCAGAGTGATCTCAAAATATTTTCTATTGATGGCTATTTTGGTTCAAACTATACTTTGTTGGTTTCTATTCTCTGCTTAAGGCTCCTGGGGATTGATTCTTGCTTAATTGGTTTAGGCACATGCCTCATGCAGTGAATTGCTTACATATAATTAGTACAATATTGGACTGCAGCACTGAGATCCCAGTATTTGAGGAAGAGACACACACATGCGTGCAAGAGAGAAACCATTCATGAATGCTGGCTTGGGGGTGGGGATAGCAGTTGGAAAGGATATGAAAGCCACTTCCCTTTCTCATGTGAGTAGAAACCTCAGCAGAAGTTCTGAGAACCACTCATCTCTATGAGCATTCATTTGTGCATTCATTCATCTTGGATTACCTGCCTTATTGCAGGAGTTATTTAATGATTTCTCTTACTTTCTTTTGGCCTCTGTCCAGACCATCTTAAGCAGAAGTGACCATGACCTCTCTATAGTTCTCTGCTATTCACAAGATAAGGTTCAAGTTCCTTAGCATGGCATGTGAGATTGCTGAGCTAGACTCTGCCTACTGCTCTTCCCTACCTCTCTAAGCTCTAGTAATATTGGACACAAAAAGTCACCACTGAAATGCCAAGATTTTTCCCTCTATCTTTGCTACTTGCATATTTAATTTTCAACGCTCAGCTTAGCCTGTAAAGTCTTTCCTGGAGCCTGTCAACCAAAAGGAGGCACAACTCCCTTTTTCCTACTATAGTGTTGTAGACCTGTGCTTATCATTCATTGCTCTGATTACAAGCACTGAACCTCATTGATCTTCTGCATTCTACATTCACCCTCTGCCCCTAGTCAGAGCCCATGCAGTTTCTGTCATACGGCAGGACTAAATACAGAGTAAATGTACACATTAATTGTATGCTGTATGCTCTGGGTTAAGATGTGATTCTGAATTCAAATAAAATTATTTGTAGATTTTAAAGCAGTGATAGTAGCAGCATTCTATTTGTGTTTAGAGATAGACCGGAGAGGGCATGGGGCTGGGCGATGCTACAGGCAAAATGAGCAGCTTAATTTTTCACCCTCCATCCTGGTCCTTTCTAATTCCAGCCATCCTGGAGAGTGTCCGCTTCCTCAAAACAGTTACAACATCATCTTCAGCTGAGTGTAGTGCCTCATACTTGTAATCTCAGTTACTTAGGAGGCAGAAATGGAAAGGATAGTGGTTGGAGACCAGAATGAGAAAATTGTTAGTGAGAACACATCTCAGCGCATAAGCTTGTGATCCCAACTAGGCAGGTAGCTATGACAAGAGGCTATTTTTTAGTCTGAGGCCAAAATATGCAAGACATCATCTGAAAAATAACTAAAGCAAACAGAAAGAGCCAGGGTATGGCTAGATAGAGCCTGTGTCTACATATATCTATGTAATGTACTGCAATCATGATCGGCCCCTAGTGCCTGTTCCTTTATCTTTCTCCTCTCACACGGACTTCCTCCTCCCTCAGTTGGTCCCTTACATCAAAGTCCTGTATAGCTTTCATTTCATTTCTAAAATATACATCACATTCAAGATGGGTAGATACTCGTTCAATAAATAAAATCAGGGAGCAAGTCAATAAAGGACCCACGTATTCTTTACCTACTCCTACCCTTAATCTGACCAGTGGTATATCACTCATTGTCCCTCTTTTACTTTGAGATTGATCTTTTCAGCATGTTCATATTGAACCCAAATCTTAGAATTCCCCTTACTCCTCAGACGTTGATATTCAAACCCCAGTTTGCATGGCATGCATTTGAATATTCAGTGGCTTAGACTGGTGCCAGATTCCATTTTTCCAATGTCCATTGCTGCTTCTCTCATTGCTTTTGACAGGGGCCAGGCTCACCACATCACACTTGGCCTGTTGGGAAGGGTGAAGAAGTTTCCCCAGATTCAAATATTTGGTGGCTAAGCTGATGTTCCTTTGCCTTATAAAACCTTTAATTGAAGATAACTCATGGATTCTAATGTGTTTAAAATATCTCCAAGCCCTAGCATGAATGGAATGCGACTTAAGACGCAAAGAGCTATCATCCCCAGAGAAACACAGCGTGAGAGGGGACAGAGCCTTAGAGCAGAGAGCTCTGTAGAATATAGAGGTCTGTTAAATAAATGGCTCCAATACTCTCTGTGAGGTTTGGCAAAAACCAGGCCTCTTATAGCCAGACACGTTCTGCATGAAGTCTAAACTGACTTAACGTTGTGGTAGAGGAAGTCCTTGCTCGCAGGTTCTATTAATTCATGATTCATGCCTCAGGATTGTGTTTGTGTAAAGGCTCCAAGATTTGTAATGGGGCTTGCTAAAGTAAGTGACTCCTTTCCTTCCCTCCTCTCTCTTTTCTTCACATATTTGGTCAAACCGAAACAGTGTTTGAAACTGGTTTAACTTGATTTGCATTTGGGTCTTGGAAGCCAAATCATCTGACACCATATAAACTTGGCAGAATCTATTCCCCTTTCTCTCTAAAGTGACTAAGGCAACAACCTTTTCTTGTTGTTCAGTTGAGTTCTCCAGTTAGGCTCAGCTATTAGGCAATGGAAATCTCAAAACAACTTGCTTTGGCTATTATTCCAACTAGCATCAACCTTCCCGAACTTCAGGTCTGTACATTCTTAGGGACACACTCTGGGCACCGGGGAGGCTTTATCTTGTGGAATGCTCCATTAGTCACTAATAACTCATGTTGGAAAGTTGGGAGTTATTCTTGACTTTTCCCTCTCAGTGTCTATAATCGTTCCCCCAAGACATGCTGATTCCATTTGTACCCACTTTTGTCAAGGTTACAGCTCAGGTTCTTGTCATTATTTTCCAGAATGTTGACTTGGCTGGCTGACTAGCGTCTTTGCTCATACTTCTTGTCCTTTTGTATGCCACCCACCAGTCAGAGATTCTACAGATCTACGTAAAGATCTCTTTAGATGTCCTTAGGGTAACACCCCAAATAATAGCCATAATCTACAAGGCCCAGCACCAAAGTCAAATGTCTTTGCCTTTTACTTCAGCTGGCTTTTTTCCCCTTATGTCTTTACCCTGTGATCTGTGTATTAAACTCTTGGCTGTGCCTGAAGAGAAGCCACAGGTTTGTTAACTGCCATGCCTTTAGTGTGGTCCTTCTGTCTTGACAGCTTTTGTCTTGGCCTGACTTTTACCAGTTTTATTTAGCTTTTAAGACTCAACTTATCCACTACCTCTCTTCCCAAATTCCCCTTTTCTTGGATTCTAAGCTCTTTTATTGTAATTTTTTCAGCATCTTGGACTTCAGCTTATCATAACACTCATCAGAGAGTATCGTAAGAACTCCTTTCCTTTCTGGTTTAAGTGATTGCATAGTAAATTTCCTGAAGAATAATCCATATCATCATCACCACTATATTTCCCATGCCCTAGAAGATTTCTAAGGAGGAGGAATAATTTGTTTTCTCTCTTCTTCCTTTGCAGTACATGTTCAAGGCATATGTGGAGATTTTCTTCTTTTGAATATGCTAAACTGGATTTTTCTTTTCAAGACTCTGTTTTGATTCTTGATGTTTCCTTAGCCAGAAATGTCTTTTTCCTTCTTCTTTTTCCCTTTGAGTTTATTCTGGGATAATCACATAATGTTGATTTTTAATGTCTTATTTTGCATAATTTATGATAGGCAGATAGTTAAGATGACTCTAAATGTCATCTGGAAGATGGAAATAGCTTTGCATGGGCAGCATGAAACATCTTGGAAAAAAACATTGAGATGAGTCAGGAATCCAGAGCCCTGTCCACAGCTCTGTGGGTGAACTTAAGCAAGTTGATTTCAATCCTAAGTCTTCACATCCTTTATCTTAGCATTAGGAGATATCGAAATGAATGTTCTTTAAGAATCCTTCCCATGATAATTCTCCATAACATTTGATATTTGAGATAGCAAAAGTAAAGAACCTGTAGGGAAAGGCCTGTCAACTCCAAACAATGAACTATATGCCCACATACAAATCTGTTAGTAAAGCACGTTATTGATCATTCCTTTGTTACTCCATGTCTCATGATGGACTGTATGGAGACACAGCTTTCAGTCCAACTTCCATCACTTATTTGTATTGTGACTGGATCAAGTTCCTTTTCTCTAACTTTGGTTTCTTCTACAAATTGAGTATAAAGGATGTGTATTTCTTAAAGTTAATGGAGGGGTTGTATTTAAGAAAATTCCTGTAGAGCACTTGGCAGAGTTTGCGTAGTAAGTACTTAGTAGTTGGGGCTGTGATGTAATAAATTGATGTAGATAGAGTGCCACAGGTAAAATGAGGATTAAGATAGGAAATATTTAAGATAAGATTCCTACTATCACATGGTGAGCACGAAAAAAATACTGTTGATTTAAACAGTTTATTATACCTGTAGAAACTTAGTATTTGTTCGGTGAGCAAGAAAATAGTTCTTCCTTGTATATAGATAAGGAGAAAACAATTCTGAAGTTTAGCTGTGCTGTCTGAAGGGTTTGGAAATGATGCTTCTCTGTTGCAAATGCTTTTGACTTCTTACTATAAAGGCCAAAGGACTATTTGAATTAGTCCCTAGGGAAATAAAGCTTAACTTTGTCTCTACAAACATTTCTTTTCTTGGTTTGTTTTCTAAACACAAATAAAACCAGGTCTTTTTAATTTTCAGTACTTATGTACTTTTCAATTAATGTAAAACAATGATAAAATGATTAGGAAAGCCTGTTTCCTGAAAGTCATTTTGCTGACATAGTTTCAGTAAAATGATATACATTTTCAGCTTTGAAGAATGTTCTTGTTGAGTCAGTCTTTCTTTGAGGAATGAACAAAAGCAACTCTTCAAAAGTGGGGAAGTGCTGTGTTCACTCAAAATGGAGGAGCTTGAAAAGCAGGGGAATAGCTCCATACATCTTCCCATTCCTTCCTTTCTCATCTACATATGTATCTGTCTGTCTGTCTGTCTGTCTGCCTGTCTTGTGTCTTTCATATAGAAAGCTCAGAGCTTTCCATACAGTGTTTCTAATTCTTAACAATCCTACAACATATATAGTATAATTTTCACTGTAATAGGAGAAAGTGTGTACTCAGAGGATGGAAGGTAAATGATTTACTGGAGGCAATGGATATGTAATTTAATTTTGGGTCTGTTTGTTCCTCCAATGTATCCTGTTTTCATTGTGCCCCATGGGTCCCTAGCTAGGAGCTGGGCATTATCAGTTCCATTTGGCTCCTGAGTGAAAAGCTTAGAGGAGTTAGAGGGCACAAGGGATGTAGTCAGGAAGATTATCTGTTGAGATGGTCTTTGGGTCTAGGACTCGCCCTTCACACATGACTCCATTCACTGTGGATGTGTTCAGTCACTCTAAATCCTTCAGCAAACTTGAAGATCAATAAAAGAAGTAGCCTGGTGTGAAGGCGGAGTTGTACATTATTTAATGATAGTTTCATCAGAGAGTCACAGAGTCATAGATTACTAATGGGCATGCTAGAGAAGTGTGATCTTGGTGGATTCCTCAACAAGCATTATGGATCTTCTACTATGTGTCAGGCACATACTTTGCCCTGAATGTATAGCACATTGGGAATATCCAAAGGAGCTCATAACTTGTAACAGAAGTTCCTAACCTTGACCATCACTAGAATATTTAAGGAAGTATTGTTTCACTGTTACTTCAGAAAAATCTTAATGACTTGAGTTAAATGGGCTCTGAGCATCAGCATTCTTGGATACTTCGACACCCAGAGTTGAGTCTGATCTATAAAAGAATAAGAATCAAAAGTAATGAGACAGGCTCTGATAATCCTAGCTACTCAGGTGGCTGAGATCTGAGGATAGTGGTTTGAAGCCAGCCTAACCAAGAAAGTCCACGAGACTCTTATATCCATTTAACCACTAAAAAGCCAGATGCAGAGGTATGGCACTAGTGGTAGAGCTCTAGCTTGGAGCAACACAGCTCAGGGAGAGTACTCAGGCCCCAAGTTCAAGCCCCAGGAGTGGCACAGGAAAATAATGGAAGAAATTTAGGAAACATGGACAAATCTCAGTCAATTCTGGATCCCATGCATGAGTTATAGTACCTCTACATGCTAATTGTACTTTACTTCATAAAGGATTCTTCTAAAACTCTCATCTAGAAAGTAACTTAACATTTTAAAATATGAATTTTTTCATGCCTACCAAATTTGAGAAACTTTATGCTACTGTTAGTGAAAGGTAAGACTCAAGCATAAGCAAAACCAAACAAAAAAGCTTGCTTACAATTTATACCCAATAGCCCAGGAAATATTAATAAAGAAGCAAGAAAGCAAGATTTGGAGATGGGTCATCTAGGCTCATCTGGATTGCCCTCGGCCAGGTGTGGTGCTCTAAACATCGTTTTCCTTATATCTAAACAGGACCTACTAACCATCTGTTGGGTAACTTTTTTACATTATGTAAAGGAGGTCATTCTAAGCAAGTGCCTAACAGTGCTGGGCATTCAGGGAAAATACTGACTCTGTGATGGATATTCTGGGAAAATGCCTTGATCAGTGCTGGGCATTCTGGAAGAAAATGCCTGGCTCACTGCTGGCCATGTAGGAGATGCTTAAGAATTCATAGCTTTTAATTGTACCAACAGTGATATTTCCTGCATAAAACTTATGAGTAGAAGGATGGGTCATGCAGTGGAGTGGCTGTGGGAAGGAAATGTTTCAAGGATTGAAGAGTGTTGTCAGGTTCAAAGTATGATTTGATCACACTCTTAAAAAATGATTAAAACTGCTCTGATGGGATGATATGGCACAACTAGAAGAAATCATGCCTTTTCATTCCATAAATTGAGTTTTGTTTAAAAATCAAGTTGGAGGGGCTGGGAAGGTGGCTCAGTGGTAGAGTGCTTTCCTCACGTGCATGAGGCCCTGGGTTCAATACCTCAGCATCACATAAGCAGAAAAAGCTAGAAGTGGCACTGTGGCTCAAGTGGTAGAGTGCTAGCCTTGAGCTGAAGAGCTGAGGGACAGCGCCTAGGCCCAGAGTTCAAGCCCCATTACCCACAAAAAAAATAATCAAGTTGGAGAGTTCATTATTATTCAAGATTTTATATATGTCTGTAGAGAAATGGAATTACTCTAGGGAGAGCCCAGCCACCTCTGCCGTCGTCTTCTTCAGCTTAGGACCCCATCCTAGGACAGGAGACTCCAATGGTGGCTCTTTCTAATAATTACAGTCATTCTTGGAAAAAATTATATTAAGTGAAGTAAGCCAGGCCCAAAGAAATATAGGTCCAATGGTTTCCCTTATTTTCCATAACTAGCATATGTCTGAGTCAAGCAGAAAAGGTCAGATAAGGTGATGTTAGGGGACTGAACCCCAAGATAAGTATTCAAATGTTTTTTTTCTTTTTTCTTTCTTTTTCTTTCATGCAATTGTTTCTTACATATTTATAAGATGATTTCTATGTTGCTTTGTATGTCCCTCCCCCACGGTATAACCCATGCTTTCACTGTATTTGATGTTGGTATCATTTGTGGAGGGGAAGGGAAAAAAACAAATCGTTTAGCTAGGGATACAGGTGGACCCATTGCAACAATGAGATGTACAAGTTGTTATGTCAAAAAACAAACTTTACAACTTTGGTGGTGGGGGGGATCAGGTGAGGGGGGAGGTGGGGGGAGTATGGGAAGGGATGGGAAGGGGAAACAAAGAGGAGGCAACAATGCTTGATAAGAAATGTATTCGTTATCTTGCCCATGTAATTGTAAGTCCTCTGTACGGTATTCTCACAATAATAATAATAAAAAAAGTTTAATCCAAGTTTTACCTGGTCAGTTCTATCTTCATCATGTTGATTTTTCCTGTTGATCTTTGGCATGCTTCTTTCTGAGTATCCTTAAATATCTTATGGTTATTTATGTAAATGGTAACTGCCTTATCTACGCCTTGTCCAGCATCCTTTCTGACAGATTCCTTGTTTAATAAATGGCAAACGATTTGCAATGACATACTTGGATGAAAGCATACAGCTTTGATAATTGTGATGGTTATCAATAACTGTGTCTAGAGTCCCATGCATTACAAATGAAAGATTTTATGGATATGCTTTTGTCAGTAATATTTTAAATGGATCAGCAGGCCGATGGAATGCAATTGTTTTTTTCCATTTATTTGCTAAAAAATTCAGCTAGCATTTATTTTTTTTATTAGATGTAGGGAGTTCTTGAGATAAATAAGAATTTTCCTCTACCCTTACTCAAGAAGCTGGAGATCTCCTGAGTATACAGACAAGTCTTAACTATTATAAAAATAGATAAAATGCAAACAAAAATGGAAATCAATGGTGAAAATACCTTGAGCCAACTACTGAAAGATAATTAAGACATATAAGTAAGAAAGTATGCACAAGATGGTGTGTCTACATTGAGAGTAAGAAGAAAAGCTTATCCCAAATTCAGCTTCATTCTACAGTTAATCAGTCCTCATGTCCAACTTTTTCCCTTTGACGAATTCATCATCTCTGGCTGTGGATAATCTTCTGGAAGCCATGCAAACTTCATGAGGGCAGTATCCTTGGATATCTTGTTTGTCACTGTCTCCTCAGAGCTTTGCTTAGCACATAGCAGGAGCAGCATGTATGCTACTTTCAGGAATGGTGGATGAGTAAAAACGGGCCCAAGTGCTAAGTCTGATGTAGGCCTGAGCAGGGTACAATGTTGGAACAATGTTTAGTATTCTAGAGTACATGCTTGCTTCTGGGAAGGAGATTGTCTTTCCAGATCAGTGACCTGAATTGTGTATAGCCACATTGCCATCTTTCCAAAAGCCAAGAGACCCTTTGACTGTAAACGTAATTCCAAATGTACAGACATTCCTGGTAACTGAAGGAACACCCATGAAAATCAGTAGGGCTTTCTGCAAGCAGACCAGATTTACAGGGTGAGAGAGCTATGTGAATCTAGGCCAGAGGCCAATGTTTTCTCACTTATTCCATTGGTTGGCACGTCAGGGCCTCAACAAGATATTAAAATTAACTGACTTCTGAAAACATGCCCATGAAACCAGCTCAGTCCAGTAGTCTCTGCCTGTACCACTTTCTGGCCTCTCTGTCCCGGCTTCTGGTTGATCCAGGCATAGGTCAATCACTTGGTGTGTATTAAAAAGAACACAAGCATTGTAAGAGTGGCTTCTTGGTTCAGCTCAGCTACTTTCTAGCTGTGAGGTCCTGGTCGTCTGGCTTTGCCTCCCTTTGGCTACAGATGAGGAGCCAGGCCCTGTGATGTCCAATTCTGCTTGTAATATAATGCTGGATAGACAGCCTCAGCTGGGTCACTGGCCTTCCTGGCTATGTGATTTATCAGTGGGTAAATCCATCCTGTGTTATTATTACAGGAGGGCTCTTTCTCCTTCCAGAAACTAGAAGTAAAGAAGTCTTATTTTGGAGCCTAGATTGCACATCTACTGAGGGCAGAGGCTGCATTGGGCTCTGTCACTGCGATGCTCCCATTCATGGCAGATCCTCATCACAGATGGAGGTTCCTCTCTGTTCTGGGTGCCCAGTGCGTCTCCACTGAAGTCCCCGTGGGACCTGCCGGTGTGTTGGTATCCTCTAGATGGCAAACTCAGCCTAGTTTTGGACTAGTGTCAGGGCAGTGCCCTGGCATGGAGTTGTTTATTGGAAATGCAGCTTTACCCATTGCGCACAGAACCCTCAGAATTCCTGCAAGGCTCTAGAAATGGCAGGCAGCCAGGGAAAGTCTCTCCTCTTTACCAAGGAGATATTGGGTGCAGATCTGTCCCCTCCCATTTGCCAGCCCAAACTTTATTTGAACAAGAGAATTGAGTCTGCTGCGTTGTAAGATGTGACAAAGCTGGAGAAAGGCATTATTGGATGACATTGTATGATTTTCCTATTTAATTTGAATCCCAACATACAAAACAGGAGTGTTATTATTTCTCCTTACATAAGTGACACTAATGCTTCTGGTTGATCAAGCAGTTATTCTGAGACTTGGGTCGCTACGCCACGCTCATGCTAACTCCAATGTCACAATCAATTTATTTTATCATTGTTTTCCTCAGGCAGAGAAAAGGTCAAAAATCAAAGGTGAGGGAACTAGAAGTAAGGCAGTTTCAATGAATTCTTTGTATATGATGTAAAACAGGAAGTATAGCCAGCTCTAGCCAGTGAAGTCGGCTAGACCAGTGCCTTCCAGTCTTGGCTGGATGGGGTTGTATGTGTCGGTGGAATTCTGCCACAGCTTGAGCTGTTTTTGTGACACAGTTCACTACAGAAGTTATAGATGCTTTCTGGCTTGGGAAACTTGTCTGAAATAGATCTCATTTTCTCCAGAAACAGATTGTTACATCTTTCTCTTTCACATATTTTAGAGTTGGCTGGCCCTTTTGGGAGAGGGGTAACTGGGAAAATTCATCATTCATTTATTTAACAGATATTTATTTATTGTGTTCCTATTATGGTTTTGGACCCTGTTCTGTGAGGCATAATCCATGCAAAGTTGAAGCATATGGAAGCTCTGCTTTAATAAAAAGAGAACTGAATACATGTGCAAAAAGAATTAGAACTCACAGTGGGAAATGCTAAGAAAACTTAAATGAATTTCCAACTTTTGAGATGGCAGAAATGACATATTCTTAAATATAGTCTCTGGGAAAGTTGCATGGAGGAGATGCTATTTGGGCTGGTCTTTGGAAATTATGGATATAAAGATTTTTCATCCATCCAGTAGGAGGAGCAGAAAGAAAATGGTTTGATAAAACCTAAACACCATGAGTCCTGGAGTCCACCAGGGTACAGAGACATTGGACGTTATAGTCAGGAAATGCAAATCCCAACGTGAAGAAGATCCCTTGGCTTTGTTCTGTAATTATGGTTGTATTTCTCTTTCTTACCCTTTCTATAAGGTTTTGTTTCATATTTTTGTTTTATTATTAGGTGCATACAAATGTACAGTTATTACATATGGTGAATTGACTCTTGTATCATGAAATATGCCTCTTTAATATCTTGAACTTGTGAAAAATGGACATTGGGTGGTATGGGTACAGTTATACCAGATTTCTTTAATGGAGATTTTGCATAGTTAATTTTTTTCAACTTTAACCTTTCTGTGTCCTTATAATGAAGACATGTAAATATTCAGGTTTTATTTTCTGAGTTTGGCAATGGGTGCCATTTAATTAGACATTTGACTAAGTGGCACTAAATGCAATTTCTGATACATTTATGTTTTTTTAAAAATTACTTTCTGCTTGATTTACTTTTTATATCTATTTTTCTTGCTTGCCTTAATTAGAATCATGCAAATATTTCTAATCTCACTTCTCCTCTTTATTGGAATTTTAGCTATGCATTGTTTTATTATACTTCATGTGGTTATTGTAGAAAACATAAGATCAATTCTTAATTTTTAAAAATTTAACATAAATTAGTATTTTGACCACCTTCTCAATAATGCTAGTACTTCAAATGTTTCACTTTTATTCTCCTGCTTTAAAATATTAATTATAATTATGTATATATTTTAAACCTATAAAACTTTATTTTTGTGGTATCTATAGCCATTTACTATTTTTTAAAAAATTTTATTATATTGTGAAGATGCTGTACAGAGCGTTTACAGTTATATGAGTAAGGTAATAAGTACATTTCCTTAAAATTTTTTATTATAAAGATACTGTACAGAGGAGTTATAGTTAGATGAGTAAGGTAATGAGTACATTTCCTATCGAGCATTGTTCCCCTCTCCTTTGTTTTTCCCCTACCATCCCATCCCTCACAACCTCCTTAACTTCTCCCCGTCATTGAAATTTTAAAGTTCTTTTTCAACATAGTGTCTTCTACATCTCATTGTTACAATGGGTCAAACAGTATCTTTTTTCAGCATTTTGATATTTCCCTTCCCCTACTCAATTTAGAAAAATGTATATACAAGATGCAGGGAACTAGAATCAAATACAGTGACAACAGGGGTTATACCATGGGGAAAGAACATACACAAGAAACAGAAAAACACATAATACATAAAAAACAAGAGCCACAAAGATAAAAACTTCTTGTGTCCCTGTCTCGGGGCTCATTTTGCTTAACATCATCATTTATGGTCATATGTATATAGTTTTTGACCTTTTTTGCTTGTCTGGTAAGATTATCCTAGACATATACTAGTTATTGCAAATAAGGGAAACCATGGGACTTATGTTTCTTTGGGTCTGGCTTACTTCACTTAATATAATTTTTTCTAAGTCTTTCCATTTCCTAACAAATGGGGCAATGTCATTCTTTCTGATGGAGGCATAGAATTCCATTGTGTATATATACCACATTTTCTTGATCCATTCATCTAGTGAGGGGCATCATGAGTACATTTCTTGCATTGTTACCCCTCTTTTGTTGTTCTCCCACGATCCCTTCCCTTCCTCCACCTCCCTCACTCCTCCTTACTAAAGTTTTTGCGACTTCTACTTAAAAATATTTTAGCCAGGCACCAGTGGCTCTTGCCTGTAATACTAGCTATTCAGGAGGCTGAGATCTGAGGATCACAGTTCAAAGCCAGCCTGGGCAGGAAAGTCTGTGAGACTCTTATCTCTAATAAAAACCACTCAAAAACAGGAAGTGGCACTGTGGCTCAAGAGGTAGAGAGCTAACCTTGAGCTGAAGAGCTGAGGGACAGCGCTCAGGCTCAGAGTTCAAGCCCCATGACCGACAAAAAAAAATTTGCCTTCACATCTGGAATCTTTTCTCTCTCTGTGTAAAGACCCAATCAATATGAATTATTTTAGTTATTTTGTGTTGTGTGGCAATATCTTTATCGTACCTTCTCTTTGAAGATCAATATTTTTCATTGGCTATAGAGCTCAATTTTTTTCTTTTTCCACTCAGCTCTTTAAAGACATCCTTTTATTGATTTCTGGCTTCTATTGTTTCTGTTGAGAAATCAACCTAAGTCTTATTTCTCTTTTAAAAATCAGTGCCTTTAAATTCAAACTCTAGACAGAGCCATAGTAATGAAAACAGCTTGTACTGGCACAAAAATAGTCCTAAGGATCAATGGAATAGAATAGAAGATTACCTTCAGTAGCCAAAGATATAGACCAGAAGAAAGATAGCCTCGCAAACAAATGGTGCTAGCAAACTGGGTATCCACATGCAGAAAACTGAAAGTAGATTCCCCACCTATCACCTAGCACAGCCTCAATTCAAAATGGATTAAAGACCTCAATCTAAGACCAGAAACCATGAAACTTTTGCAGGAAAGGGTAGGGGAAACACTAGGGCTCCTGGGCACAGGTCAAAGATTTCTTAGTAAAAATCAGAAAACACAACAAATCAAACCAAGAATTGGTAAGTGTGATAATGTACAACAAATTTAAACATTTCTGCACAGATAAAACATAGTTAACAAATAGAAAGCTGACAGAATGGGAATAGTTTTTTTTTTTTTTTTTACCAGCTATCCATCAGACAAGGTCCTAATATCCACAATATACTTAGCACTCAAAATAATCCCTCAAAAATAAACCCTCAAAAACAAACAACAAACAGTGGTCACATTGGGCTTATGACTTAAAGAGAGACTTCTCAAAAGAAGAAGTAAATATGGCCAATAGACACATGAAGAAAAAACATCTCTATCTATAAAAGAAATACAAAGCAAAACAATCCTGAGAATCAACCTTATTCCAGTTAGAATGACCATTATCAAGAAAACTAACAACAACAAATGCTGGCAGAGATGCAGCCAAAAGGGAACTAGCTATATTACGCTATTGGTGTGAATGTCAGCTATTCAACCACTCTGGAAAGCATTATGGAGGGTCCTCAGAAAACTTAACATAGAACTACTCAGCAATTCCAGTCCTCCACATTTTCCCAACAGAGCACAAACAAACCGGCATAACCATATTCACTGCAGCATTATTTACTATAGCCAAGATATGGAGGCAGCCTAGATGCCATTCAATGGATGAATGGAATATGTGGTATTTATATGCACTGGAATTAAACTTACCCCATCAGAACCGTATTGTACCATTTGTAAAGAAACAGAAAGACTTGGAAATAATTACATTAAGTGAAATATGCCAGACTCAGAGAAACACAGATTGTATGGTTTTCCTCATTTGCAAGAGCTGGAATATGCCTCTAAGTCTAGAAGTAAACATGCTGGGTGGTACCCAAGCAGTTATAAATGAAATAACTGACTTATAATACGCCCTTTGGAGAGAGCAAATAGTATAATTCTTTAGATAGAGTATATATAGATACATACCATAGAACTGAGAAAAGTAAGGGAAGGGTGAGTTGAAGAGGAGTGAAGATATTGAAGTGATGACAGATCAAGATACGTTGAATACATGAATTGCTTTGTTATATGGCAAAAAATTCTATACATAATCTAAAAATTAGGAAAAGTAAGGGAAAGAATGAGGTGGGAGAAGTGACTGAGAATGTTAAAAGGGGTGATGTTGACCAAGAGGCATTGTATGCATAAACTACTTTGTTCAATGACAACTCTTTTGTATAACTACTTAAAGAAAATAAAAATACATTAAGATAAATTCCCTGTTTTAAGATATTTTTCTTTTTGGTTTTCAGACATTTAACTATAATGTGCTTAGCTGTGATTTTATCCTGCTTATGTTTCTTAATATACTTTTTTCTCTTCGGTGTTTTTCTGTTTAATTCTCTATCTGTGTTTTTTGTTGTTGTTGTTTTGGTCTATATTCTTCTACTGATGTATTCTACTTGACTAATACTTTCCTTTGCTTCATGTAATTTTCTGTTAACCCATGTATTGAGTTTTTAATTTCACATTTTAGTTGTAAGATTTCTGTTTAAATTTTTGGTTTAATTTTTGTGATGAAATTGTTTCTTTCACTATACATTAAGAAAACTCAGATCAGTTATAGATAAAACCAATTGTTGGGTCCTTTGGCAATATAGTTGTAAGATAGTCCCTAAGATATTTCTCGTTCCCATTGTATATTCTATGTATAACCCCTAAGGAATGTGAGTGTTAGCCATAAATAGTCTGAGGTACTGCTTTATGATTGGTTTATGATGTGTACTGAAGTTCATGAAAGTCACTTCTGGGTAATGCTCCTTCCTAGCATACTAAAGAGAGATTCTCTTGCTGGCTATGAAGACATAACCTCCCCATTTGTGAGAGTTCAAGGATGGCCTCTAAAAACTGAACAAACAGCATGAAAATAGTGTGACGATTTCTACAAAAACAAAGATCCACATTTTTTATAGCAAGCAGAGTAAGCTTGGAGGAGGACCGAAGCTCTAGATAAGTTGCAACCCCACTGATTCGAGTGGTGTGAGATCGCCAGCAGAGAACTCAGTTGTACCATGCATGGTCTTCTAACCTTCAGCAACTGGATGAGATAGTAAATGGGTCTGGTGTTAAGTTTCTGAGGCTGTACTAGTTATATGAGAAAAGTAATACGGGCTATTTGTGCTCCTATTTCTGTTTTCTGTTCATCTTGTCATTGTTATATTGAAGGCCTGGTGTTTTATGTGAAAAATTATGTAGGCCCTGGATCATGTTCTCCTTTTAGAGAGAGTTCAACTCATTCTTTATTGAGCATTGAGAGTAAAGGAAAGTCATTAAAATCCAATTATGAGAGGACCCCATTTACGGTTGGGTTGCAGTGTTTGTTTGGGTATAACTGAAATTATTTTTATCCTCTCTGCTAAGTGTAGTCCTTCAGAGCTCCCATCTCTGAGTTGAAGAGGCTTTTCTTGAAGCAAGTCCTAGGCTTCAATGTTAGATTTTTCAGTATCTTGGTATTGAAAAATCTTTGGCCTTCATTGCAAATGCTATATACTTAACTTTCTGTTTTTCAGCAATTATTTTGCTACAAAAATGCTCTTCATTTTGAAATTCTCACTAGTAAAAATCTTTAACATCTCTACATCTACTGAAAGTGTAATTTTATTTTTGTTGGTCATGGGGCTTGAACTCTGGGCTTGAGCACTGTCCCTCAGCTCTTCAACTCAAGGATAGCACTCTACCCCTTGAGCCACAGCACCATTTCTGGTTTTCTGGTGCCTTATTGAAGATAAGAGTTTCATAGCTTTTCCTGCCCTGGCTGGCTTTGAATGTGATCCTCAGAACTCAGCCTCCTCAGTAGCTAGGATTACAGGTGTGAAACAACTGTGCCTGGCTAACAGTGTAATTTTTGTAACTAAATATGCACCTTAGAGTTGTTCTGGTTTTTACCCATTGTCCATTTCCAAAGCCAGTTTCACATTTTAAGTGTTTATTATACCATCAGCTCACTTCAAGATAATCAAAATTTGACATATGGTTGACCTTAATTGGAGTTCAAGTAGAGGAGCAGGTCAGTATGGAATAAATATTGAGAGATTTATTGCATTAGATTGGCATATGTGATTTGGGAGACTGGCTAGACAAATCCAAAATTCATAGAACAAGTTATCAGAAAGGAAGATTGGAAATGTCTGGCATAGATTGGAACTTCTGCACACATATTTTCCCTCTTACAAGGAAGCTTGAGTACTGATTTTTATTCAGCCAATTGAATTATGATTACTCAGATCATGTAGGATAATATTCAGCTCAAGGCTAGTGCTCTACCACTTGAGCCACAGCACCACTTCTGGCTTTTTTCTTTTTGCTTATGTGGTGCTGAGGAATCGAACCCAGGGCTTCATGCATGCAAAGCAAGTGCTCTACCACCTTCCCAGCCCCAGGATAATATCTTTTACATAAAGCCAACTGATTATGGTCTTTAATCACATCTATTAAATAATGTAATGATAATGCCCAGATTATCATTTTATTGAATAATCTGACAAGTGTAGACTAGGCAAGGTGATAGATCTATCAGACCATCAATAAACTTACCTTATGTATGCAATTATGGATATTTGTGTGGCTTTCTCCATTGGATGAGATATCTGCCTTTACTAGCAGTTACTAGTTCTTTTTTATAATGGCATCAGTTCTCTACCTATTTATCTAACTATTTGTCCTCAAAGTCAGGAACCATACCATTATATTCAGTGTCTGATATTGAGCTAACGTTTCATAAATATCATTCAATGTTTATTGATGTTCATTGAAGTAAACTTTTGTTCTTATCTAACATTTCAGTAGAGAAGTTGATTTTCTTGTGAAAGATTATTTCAATTAGCCATCTAATTATGCAAATACATAGGGGATCAAATATCATTAATTGTATCTTAGGTTGGCAGAACTTCTTATCTCAGTTTCTAGGATAAAATGAATGCAGAAGTGAGCACTCATTGTGTGTTACTGTCACACTTCAGAGCCAACAAGGAGATTACAGGCTTTGAGGCAGAAAGAGCAGCATTAAGAAAATGATTATTATATCCACCACCTACATCATGTGGGCAGTAGTCGAAACTCTCTGAGTATCATTTTCTGTTTTTGACACATGTGGGTATCCATTCATGCCTATATTAGAAGACTTGCTTTTGTATGTACGAGACTATACAGATATTCTTATTCCCACTTAGAACTGCCTTCTACTTTTCTTTTATGTCACTATACTTACAGAGCAGTAGTTTTTCAAATTCTAGAGCAGAGCCATTGTGTTGAAATAAGACACATAAATTTATGAAATTTTTATCGAGTGCCACTCTTACATCAGTGGTCTGCCATGTTGGTCTCTGCAAAAAAAGAAATGAATAAATTTGCATGAAGATCTCAAAAAGAAGCCACAGCAAACCTATCCTTGATTCTGGAGATTCTTCTTTAGAGAGAATTATTGGAAGGAAGTTGGTGGAACTACCGAAGAAAGGCAAGAGACTCTTCAAATAAAGTTCTCCTTAATCAGGTTCTATGGCCATCAATAGCTGAATGGATCAAGAAAATGTAGCATATTTAAGTCATAGAGTCTTATTCAGCCATAAAAATAAGTTGCTTTCAAGAAAATAGATGGAAACAAAGATTATTATGTTAAGAAAAATTAGACAAACCCAGGAAGGCCACTGCTGAATGTTTTCTTTCATCCATGGAGTTTAGATAGAAAAGAAACAGAGGGATACATATAAGAGGGGGTCTACTTGTTAAGGAGGAGTCACTGTTGATGGGAATGCGGATAAGAGAGGAAGGGGGTGGAGATAATATAATAAAAGTACTTTGTATGCATGTATGAAAAGGTTCCAATTAAAAAAAACTATTTAAAAGTCGCAAGAAAGTTCAGAATGGGAGGGGTGGAAGGATAAGAAAAAATATTAATATCAGGAGTGAATATGATGAAAGAATATTTATTTATTTTGGGTCCGGCCGTGGGGCCTGAGCTCTGGGCCTGTGCGCTGTCCCTCAGCTCTGCAGCTCAAGGCTAGAGCTCTGAGCTCTGGGCCTGGGCGCTGTCCCTCAGCTCTTCAGCTCAAGGCTAGAGCTCTGAACTCTGGGCCTGGGCGCTGTCCCTCAGCTCTTCAGCTCAAGGCTAGAGCTCTGAGCTCTGGGCCTGGGCGCTGTCCCTCAGCTCTTCAGCTCAAGGCTAGAGCTCTGAGCTCTGGGCCTGGGAGCTGTCCCTCAGCTCTTCAGCTCAAGGCCAGCGCTCTACCACTTAGCCACCTTCCCAGCCCCAATGAAAGAATATTTTATGTGCTTATGGAAATGTCAGAATAAACCCCCCCACAATGTACAATTCATAATAAATAAATAAATAAGTACATTGTTAACATAGGAAGATCTAGGCTAATATCTAGTTACCTTCTAACTACATATCATGTCAGGAACTCCTGAGGACTTTGCTACCTCTACCCAGTGTTGTATTGCAGGAGCAGTAGCTGAAGGCAGTGGTAAAACTTCACACTGGTCTCAGCCTGAAGTCCCTCTGTCAGAAATTGTGAGATTATTCTCCAGCATGGCTACTGATGGAATATGGCTGCAGTGATGGAAGGGGGGAAGTATTCATTACAATAATCTGGATTAAAAAGAGGTCATACCAGTAGTATCAGGATGAATTTTGTTTCTCTGCTTTTTTTTTTTTCCGGTCGTGGGGCTTGAACTCTGGACCTGGGCACTGTCCCTGCACTATTTAGCTCAAGGCAAACGTTGTACTGCTTGAGCCTCAGTGCCACTTCAGGTTTTCTAGTGGTTTATTGGAGATAAGAGTCTTGTGGACTTTCCTGCCCTGGCTGGCTTTGAACCATGATCCTCAGATCTCAGCCTCCTGAGTAGCTAGGATTACAGGCGTGAGCCACTGGCGCCAAGCTCTCTGCTTATTCTTAGGCAAGTTTGAAGAAAAAAAAGGCACGGATTCAATTGAAACTAGATTGTATTTTAGTGAAATTCTGTGGGAGAACAAAATCCAGAAGAAAATAACATTTTCCTCATCTGGCAAGTAAGGAGGTCAAATATCCTTAATTGTATCTTAGGTTGGCAGAACTTCCTGTCAGTTTCTAGAATAAAATGAATGCAGAAATGAGCACTCATTGTGTGTTACTGTCACACTTCAGAGCCAACAAGGAGATCATAGGCTTTGAGGCAGAAAGAGCACCATTAAGAAAGTGACTTTTATATCCACTACCTACATCATGTGGACAGTAGTCGAAACTCTCTGAGTATCATTTTCTGTTTTTGACACATGTGGGTATCCATTCATGCCTGTATTAGAAGACTTGCTTTTGTATGTATGAGACTAGACAGATATTCTTATTCCCACTTAGAACTGCCTTCTACTTTTCTTTTATGTCACTGTCATATAGAAACTACTTGCAGACCACTGGTTTTTCAAAATCTGCCAAAACCAGGGATGAGAAAGCAGCATGTGGAAAGGCATTTGTTATGACTATACACAGGAATCTGTTCTCCATTCAGATTGAGTGTGAGAAAATTACCATTGAGCATTACCTACAAAATGATACCTCTCTACATCTAGGGTTGTCTTTTTCTGTCAAATAGAGACAGTAGTTGGATCAAAGTAGGATCAAACATCACAAGGAAACTAAATAGTTGAAGAGAAAGTGCTCTCAAAAAGGAAGTAAGAAAATGGGAGGCTCTAGATTGTTCAAGGTTGTGGTTTTATGTATTAGAAAATCTATTCTGATAATTGTCCTTTTTATCAATTTTCTCTGGGGAAAAATTGATAGGAATTTGCTTCACAGAAGAATTTTCTAGTAGAATTGAATTCACTGTATGATTGGATATTAAATTGATACGCTTATAATCATTATGGCTTATTTTGTTCTCCAGATAATGGAGGTTTTAGAAAGACAAGGTTTGTGTTCACCTTCTCTATTATAGGGTCCATAGACTCACTCACTCAATGACACATATCTTGTGCTACTGAGTTTTGAAAGGGCTGTTATGCATGTGATGAAAAGGACCCTTAATACCTTGCTCTCAAAAGACTTTATTTCAATATTGGAAGTAGATAATGATTAATAAAAATAAAATATATTTTTGGTATGATATCCTAACAATAGGAAAGTATTACAGGTAATTGGGGTGCTGCTCTACTTTAGATAGAATGAACCTTCATGGGCTAATGGGCTACCACAACATTGTCACATCATGTTATGTTGAAAGATGAGCATTTAACCAAGGTAGGATTATCCTAGTTTAGCCCAATGAATGTGAAAATGGTGATTTACTGATTTTGTTAAGAGCAACTTTGTCTTCTAGATTTAACATGCCCTTAGATTGTGATAGTTGTTTGGCTCTCGTGTAGAAAGCCAGAATAAGAGCCAAACAGAGATGGGAGTGGTAGAACTTCAAAAATTATTGGAAGAAGGATTTAAAGACTTAACTGTGTTTTATCCCTGTTTCTTTCTCTAGACTTCAGCTGGTAAGTTGTCAATTTGATTTGTTGCTTAAGGCATTTTGAGTAATGTTTTCTTTTATATGTGAAATTCTGCATCTTAGGTTTGGCATTTTCTGTCATATTTTAATATGGGCCATTAGGTTCTTTTTCTAAAAACAATAGTTAATGTTTATTGAAGACATATCACAGTTTCCATATTACTCTAGCAGTTTAAATGTGTCTAATCAATAATTCACAATAACCTTATGAGGGAGATATTATTAAGGTAGTTTAACATATGAGGAATCTGATGTCTAGAAAACTTAAGTGAGATGACCACAGCCTCCTAGCTAAAATATAATAACATGTGCATTACTTGTGCACAGTTGAAAACTTGTGCACAGATAGAAAACTATCACCATGTTTATAGCTTTTATAAGCCAAACAGTAATTATTTCATCATGTCTGTGGATGAGGAATCTGAGTACAGCTTAGCTGTTTCAAGATCTTGATCTCAGGGTGGGTAAGTTGTCTCGTAGGCTGCAGGTAATCTGCAGTTTCACCTGAAAGCATGTTTAAATCTTGATTCAGTTTGGGTATATCAATGTTCTCTAGGAATGCACCCATTTCTCCCTGTTTATCCAATTCATTGACATAAAGGTTTTTGGAGTATTCCCTTATACGGTTCTGAATTTTGCTTGTTGCTGTTCCCATTTTTGTATCTAATTTTATTTATTAGTGTGAGTTCTTAGATTTGCTAAGAGTTTGTCAATTTTGATAATTTTTTTCAAAGACACAACTTTTTGTTTTGTTGATTCTTTGTATTTTTTTTTAGTTCCTACTTTGCTTATTTCTAATCTGAGTTTTATTATTTGTTTCTGCCCGCTGGCTTTGGGTTAGGCTTTTTTCTGTTTTTCAAGGAGCTTAAGGTACATCCTTAGAATGTTAATTTGAGATTTCTCTAATTTGATGTAGGCACTCAAAGCTATAAATTTTTCTCTGAGTACTGCTTTGCTGTGTCCCAGAGGAGCTGGTATTTTGTATGTTCACTTATATTAAATTCCATAGATGTTTGGATTTTCTTTCTTATTTCTTCAATGACACAGGCATCATCCAGCAAATGTTGTTCAGGCTCCATGAGTTTGAGAATTTTCTGTGATGACTATTTCTGTTGAGTTCGAATTTTATTCCATTGTGGTTTGACAAGATACAGGGTGTTACCTAAATTTTTTTGAACTTGCATGGATTTAATTTGTGAATTAGGACATGGTCTATTTTGGAGACTTCCATTGGCTGCTGAGAAGAATGTATATTCTGATGCTGCAGGGTGAAATATTCTGTAGATGTCTGATAAGTCTAGCAGGCCAATGTAGATATGTAGGACTGAGGTTTCTTTTTTGAGGTTTGCTTGGATGACCTATCCAGAGGTGACAATGATGTGCTAAAGTCATCAAAATTTATGTGTTTGGATTTATGTGTATTAGATCAAGTAGTGTTTTTTGGATGAAGTTGGGTGCTCCAGCATTTGGTTCATAGGTATTTAGAATTGTTATATCAGCCCAGATGCCTCTTAATGAATGAATGGATCAAGAAAATATTGTATCTATACACAGTGGAATTCTATTTATCCATCAGAAAGAATGATATTATACCATTTGTAAGGAAATGGAAAGACTTGGAAAAAATTATAGCAAGTGAAGTAAGCCAGACCAAGAGAAACATAGGTTGCATAGTTTCCCTCATTTGTGGTAGCTAGAATGTGCCTATAAATCTATAAGCAAACACAGTAGGTGGTAAGCAAGGGGTCACAAATTAATTAACTTAAGTAGAATAGACTTTAAGTCAAGGCCCAATGAATTAAGTACCAGGAAATGGGTACTTGCAAAACGGTAGGGTGGGACCAAGGGGAGAGGGATAGAAGAATGAAGTGGGGAAGGGTGAGGGGGGGTGAATGCAGGCAAGAAGTCATTGTACATACCACAGAATTGGGAACTCTAGGGGAAGTAGTAGGTTGTATGGGGATAAATATTTTGAAGTGATGACACAGATCAAGATGCAGTAAAAAGCAATAAATTAAATGTAACCTAAAATTAAGATAAGGGAAGGGCTGGGATGTAGCTCAGTGGCAAAGCGCTTGCCTAGCAAGTGCAACATCCTGGGTTCAATCCCCAGTACCAAAAAAGAAAAAGACAAAAAAAAAGATAAGGGAAGGAGTGGGTTGGGAGGAGTAGGTGAGAATGTTGAAAGGGGTGACATCCATCATGATGTACTGTATTCATAAACTAATTCAGTGAATGGCAACTCCTTTGTGCAACTACTTACAGATAATATCAATACTTTAAAAACATTAAAAAATAGTTATAAGTGTGGTCTTATAGGTCACGATCTCAGTTTGGGATCTTCTCCATCCATTGTTACTGCCGTCATCAGCCGAGGGGAGAAATCTGCTTCCCATGAGATAAACACTCCTGCTCCACAGTGCAGCCTCATCATTATGGGTCACTGTCCTGGGGTTTGTGGTGGCTTGGCCTGATCGCTGGTTGGTGTTCTCCCACTCAAGCCACATTTCTAGCCCATCATTTTTGCTGGTTAGTTTGGAGATGGTGGAATCTTGCAGACCTTTCCTGACTGGGATGGCTTTGGATTGTGAACCTCCTGAGTATCTAGAATTACAGGTGTGAATCATCAGGGACCTAGATTTAGGGGCTGTTTTGGTTCCTTATAAAGATGTTGTCATCATTCCTGTCCTTTCTGAATGGCTGAGAACAAGGGCAGATACAAAATGGAGGTTAGGATGATCAGATTTTCTTCCACTTTTAGTGACTTCCTGGTAGTTACTAGTAGGTCATGGAGGCTTTTCAGTAAAAGCAGATTTTAGCCGTCTGTTACATCATGAGCCTACTCAAAGTATTTCTTTCTTTCTTTCTTTTTTTTTTTTTTTGCTTTTTTTATTGTGAGAATACCGTACAGAGGAGTTACAATGACATGGGCAAGATAGCGAGTACATTTCTTATCAAGCATTGTTGCCTTCTCTTTGTTTCCCCTTCCCATCCCTTCCCATACTCCCTCCTCCCCCACCCGATCCTCCCTCCGACCAAAGTTGTAAAATTCGTTTTTTGACATAACGACTTGTACATCTCATTGTTGCAATGGGTCCACCTGTATCCCTAGTTAAATGATGTGTTTTTTCCCTTCCCCTTCACTAGTTATACCAACATCAAATACAGTGAAAGCATGGGTTATACCATGGGGGAGGGACATACAAAGCAACATATAAATCATCTTATAAATATGTTAGAAACAATTGCATGAAAAGGAAACAAAAACAAAAAAAATTGATTCTTTATCTTGGAGTTCATTCCCCTAACATTAGCTTATCTGACCTTTTCTGCTTCTCTCAGACATATACTAGTTATTGCAAATAAGGGAAACCATGGGACCTATGTTTCTTTGGGCCTGGCTTACTTCACTTAACATAATTTTCAAACCTAACTAGTGTGTCTACTGGCAATTGAATATCTTGATGTCTGATAAAACTTTATAATGATAGCAGTAACACCCTCCTCCTCTTCCTCCTCTTCCTCCTCCTCCTCCTCCTCTTCCTCCTCCTCCTCCTCCTCTTCCTCCTC
>NW_012267298.1:3600279-3610524 GCF_000151885.1 Dipodomys ordii | reverse complement strand
TCCTCCTCTTCCTCCTCCTCCTCCTCTTTCTCCTCCTCCTCCTCTTCCTCCTCCTCCCCCTCCTTGTCTGCACTTGTTAGGCAGCTCTATTACTTATACTTAGGCTGAGCCTCTAAGCAATTTTGGTGTTGGCTATTATTTAATTTAACTAATTAGTTAACCACTTAATTTATTTTTGGGCCTGTCCTAGGGCTTGAATTCAGGAATCTGGGCACTGTCCTTGAGCATTTTTGCTCCACTTCTGTCCTTTTCATGGCTAGTTAGAGATAGGAGTCTCATAGACTTTCCTGCCCAGGATGGCTTCAAACCACAATCCTCAGATCCCAGCCTCCTGAGTATGTAGTACAGGAATGAGCCACCAGCACCCTGTTAAGTGTTAGTTATTTGTGTGGGCTTCAGTCCTGTTGCTGTGCTTTCTCATGTTGATGGGTTGAGTCCTATGTCACTGTGCCCATCCTTTGTGCTTTCCCAGTAAATGGGATAATATGTATAGTCTATTGCCCAATGATTGAGATGGAATCTTGTAGCTTTTAGCCTAGCTGGTCTCAAATCACAACCCCTTGATCACTGCCTTCCAGTTAGCTAGGAAGGAGTACAAGATTACTGGATTTGGAATAACTGACCCCAGATCAGTTATTCTTTGATCTTGAAATATGTTTTCTTTTTTCACTACTTTCCTTACCGCTTGCCTTTATCTCTTCCTTGGATTCCTTTGACACTCTTTTCCTTCATCGTTTGTGAAATTCCCATTTATGTTTAATGCTTCTTCCACCTCCAGTCCCTTTCAGACAGTGTCACAGAGTTCCCGTTCCATTCTTGTTAGCATTCATCTCCTTTAACTATGCTATGGTTCTCCCTGCCCCTTCCTGAGTTCTTTCAGTCTTCCTGCTGTTGGAATTTGCTGGCCATATGTTTATTCTTAGTAAATTCCAAGGATGCAAGGACTGTGTCTATTGAGATCAAGGTAGGAACAGAGTTACCTATATGAAGCAGTCCCTTCATGGAGCTATTATAAGGATTAAATGAGTCTAGGTCATTGTGTAAACACAATAGAAAGATGCTCTTTTCAGTAAAAGCAAAGTAGAAATGAAGTCTCACACTGAACTGACTCTTTCATTTGTTCTGCTCAGAGCTTTCACTTGAAATTTCCCCAGGGACTCTATTGCTTCTATTTACCTTGTTCAAATTTTAGTGTGTTTTAATTAGATTCACCTCAGTATCTCAGCTTTTTTGGTTAGGTTTTGCATGCACTTTTTTTTTCCCTCATGGAATCAAGACTTCTACACTAGAAATATATCGGTCAGGGGAGGTTGAGTTCAAAATTGCAGTGACTTAGGGCAATAAAAGGATATGATTTACTTACACTGAGTATCTGTTAGGAATTGGCTTCATGGTGTTTTCAGTGGGGGAACTCAACCTAGAATATTGGAGGGAAACATGCAGAGAGAAAGATTACATCCAGTCTTGCAGCAATAATGAAATGCTAGAGGCTGGCAAAGATACATGTCATTTCTGCTTTCCTTTACCGACCAGAACCCTTCATCTGGACTGTGGTGGGCTGGATTGTGTGTCTTTAGATATGGTGCTGTCCTAACCTTCAATGCTTATGAATAAGGTCTTGGTAGATGCAATCAAGTTATAATGAGGCCATATACTTTTAGGGTGGGCCTTCATCAATAGGAGTGAGCTTTTTATAAGACACTTATACGAGAGTGCCATGCTTTAATAGGAGAATAGCTTTGGCGCAGCTGCTGCAAGCCCAAGATTGCTTGCATTTCAATGCCATTCAAAAGCATTCTAATACCAATCAAACTAAGAAGACTAGAAAGAAACCAAGAAGGGATTCTCTCCTTTATTAGTGACCATTTCTCCCTGCAGTGACCAAATCCTCGAAAGAAGCAATCTAAAGGAGAATGGATTATTTTGCTCATGGTTTTAAGAGGTTGTTTGGCTCCATTCCCTTGAATCTAAAGATTTGTATCATGGTATGGTGATAGAAAAAATTAATTCTTGTAATAGATTTGCATGAAATCATGCTGAAAGTAAAACCTAATTATTGACAGTAGATACAAGAGTCCTTTCTGGTATTTTTTTTCCTTGACATGTTAAAATTATCACGAAGGCCTAGATTCCTAGATTTCCTGGGATAGGACAACTAATATCCAGAAAAATATCAAGAAACTATTGCAGATATGATTTGAAATCTGGTCTCATATTGCTTAAAAGAAACATGGTGGCCAGGTGTCAAAGGGGGTACAAGAGAGATTACTTCTCTCCTTCATCGTCTCTTCAGCATACAAATGTCATTAGCACATCTTTAGTTGAACGGCTAGCTCAGGGGCATGGAATGCTTTAATTTCTCCAGGTAGCACAGAATGCATAAATATTTCATACGTACTAAGTAATCACAACTCATTGCTTCTTTCTAGAAAGTCAACTTGCATAAATTAGTTCATGTTTGGTTTAGATTAATATTTATTGGATTACCATTTACATTAAATTATATTAAAATATCAATTTAAGCATACATCAAGCAGATCCAGTTCCCAACTGTGGAATATTTGCAGTGTGTTTATTGAGTAATCAGACATTTATAAATCATTATAAATAATTCCTTTACACATAGGAATATAAATACTAGATATGCTAAAGATATCCTTTGAAGAAAATAAATTATATTCATTCAAGGTGATTTTTGCCTCTTGGTATATATTAGAAGTCTTAAAAGATCAAATTACTAAATAGGACATTACTTTAGCTTATTTTCCTTCTTTCTTCTCTCTTTCTATTTTTTCTTCCTTCCTTCCTTCCTTTCCTCTTTCCTTTCTTCCTTCCTTGCATCCTTTCAAAAAACACCACCACCAATAGCTTAATCTAAATATGAGTTTATATGTAAAGGCCATATATGAATGAATGAACTATATATGTATAGGATGCATATTTCTAATGCATACATATATAAAATATATACTATGGATGACACACACATAGAATTCACATATATTGGAGTCTGTGATAAGTCTATGCCATTTATTCCTTCAGTATTTCCATGGACTAAGCTTTGCTCTAGGCAATTCACATTATTTTTACATCAAATTCCTTCAACATCCCCTCAAGGCAGATATTGATGGTCCTGTTACTGAAGTTTGGAAAAATTAAGTAATTTGATAAAAGATAATTAGTGATTAGCTGTAAAACTTGCCTTTGAACAACAATGTCTTTAACTTCATAGTCCTTACTTTTAAGGACTATATAACAGAGCCTCTGATGTCAAGCACACTCTTCATTTACTCTTTAGAATCAAGGGACTGGGTGAATGAAGCCATTTCCTATTTATGTTTCTTTGATGATTCCTTATCATCTTCAGAACAAAGTCCTGATTTCTCATACAAGTGAATACTGTCTTCACTAACTTCTCAGTACTGCTTACCTCTACAACTGACTATACTTATGGAATAGCACTCTAGCATAAAGTACTCTAACACAAGAGTGATGAGCTGAGCTTTCTCAGAGCATGCAGTATTTGCTCCTGAAGTCATCACACATGTGATCAATGGCTGTCCTGAGACTTCCTTTGTCCTCATGTTGGGTTGATGAAGCTGTTGACTCTTGGAAATGTTTCCTGGAGAGAACTTCCTTCTCCCATATGCCCTTTGTGATTTCAATCTAAGTCCCAGTCCTTTCATACTGTAGAACAAGTCAAGCCACTTGACCAGAAGTTTGTAGAGGGAGGAGTCCAGGACTTGAGTAATAACTATGTGTCCTGCTTACTGAATTCCACGGTGTTAAGACCTCCACATAAACTATCTTATTTTATTCTCTCAAAAATAATGAGTTCTGCCAGGCATTGGTGGATCATGCCTGTACTCCGAGCTTCTCAGGAAGCTGATATCTGATTGTGGTTTGAAGTCAGCCTGGGCAGGAAAATTGGTGAGACTTTTACAAAACTCCAATTAACTAGCAAAAAAGCCAGAAGTGGAGCTGTGGCTCAAGTGTTAGAATAGGCTTAAGAAAAATTGATGGACAGCATCCAGGCCCTGAGTTCAAGCCTCAGTTACAGTTATATACGTCATATGTACATATACATACATCATTCTCACAGTGAGAACAAAGGAGAACATTCTTAGGAGAGGATCATAATGGCTCAATAGCCATGTGCATATGACCATATAAAATGATGCTTACGGAAATGAACTCCAAGAAATGAAGTTCATTTGTCTACAGTTATTTCTTTTTTTCCTTTGGCTTATTCCCTTTTGTCACTGTTTTTGATTTCTATAACTTTTATCTTGTATATAAGTTTATCTGATTTGGGGAATGAAAGGGGAATCACCGAAATGGAGGGACAGAGTGTGAACCAATTCAGCAATGACACTCACTAGGTACTATGTTGGAAAGAAACTTTACAACTTAGTTGGGGAAAGGGGTTGGGAGGGGAAAAGTAGGAGAAAATGAGGGAGGGGTAACACTGTTCAAAAGGAAATGTACTCATTACCTGACTTATATAATTGTAACCCCTCTATACATCACCTTTATAATAAAATTAAAAAAAGAAATATACATGCATCATTTCAAGAGTTGTATACCTAAACACTATAATGTTTTATAACTCTTTATCTACTGACTGAAGCTAGGTGTTTTAAAAACCAATTTATAAGCATTGTGCTATTATATACTCATATTATTGAAAACCATGAATAGCCATGTACTTAAACAAAAAGTGAAAATGTTTCCCTATTTAATGTTTATTCAGCACCTAGCAAGTGTCTAGTACTGTGTTAGATCCAGATATTAAGTTGGGGAAAGTGTTGAGCAAAGAATGTGTTAGTGGTTAGAACTTACTGGTAATAGGAGGAGAAGAAAAACTTTTCTGGGTAAGACTGAAAGTTGAAGGTGAAAGGAGAAGGGAAAAAATAGCTTTCGGTGAACACTGTTACAGTAGAGTCTCATGGAAGGAAGTTGGGGCCAAAAATTAACCCTTCCTATGTTTCTCTCCCCTATCATGTTTTTGTATTCTCCAACCAATCTCCTCAAGCATCATTGTGCCATTTTCACACATGTATATAATGTATTTTGAACATAATCATCTTCCATTTTTCTCTTTGTCCCCTGTTCCTGTATCTACCACTAGTACTGAGTTCAAGGATAATTTCTATACTCACATCTTTAGGATTTTGTTTGAAATGTGAAAACATTACTGTGTAAATGAATTAATGACAAATAACTATTTTTTTACATTGTTTTAAATGCCATGTGCCAACCAATGTTAATAGATTCACACATCTTTATTGGATAGAATGCTATATTGCCTAAAATGTCTGAGAACTTAGTAACTGACTTAGGTGATTATGTAGGATCAGTACTATAATTGTCATAATGAAAACAGCAACTTATTCATTGATTTATACATTTAGTTGTTCTAACATAGAGTGAATGCTAGGATCGCACCAGGCTTTAGATTATCCATTAGGGAGATAACTCTTCCAATTCCTAAGAATTTCTCATCATATATAGGGAATTTCTATCTCTCATTTACTCCTTCCTAGGGAAGGAATAATCCAATTGGTTACTTTAGATTGTGTTAGTAAAATCCAACTATAATTTGAACGTTGCTGGCAGGTAAGGTTTGCCATATGGAAGCTCTGAGAGGGCCCAAAGAAGAATCACAAAGCTGATCTACTGAGAGCTTTAAACTAAACCATGCTCACGTTTACTTACAACTGTTTTCCTTGGAGACAAATTTATTGACTTGAAATGAGTGCCGAGAGACTAAACACTGAGGCAAGGTCCCAAGTGGGAGCTGCCAACCATAAAAGGGCTGCTGTGTGGTCCACGAAGATCTAAGTTTAAGTGCTTACCATAGCAACCCATCATTAAGAGGAAATGGCAGACATGACAATGGGCTGGTGAAGGTGAAAAGGATGTATAAAGTGTGTGCACAGATAGCTCAGACTCCTCTGACATTTGCTCTGGTTGTACTATTACCCCTTTCCCCAAACTTCTGCCTGGAAAAAGTTCCTTGTGATCAGCTAGACTTGATTCCAGAGTTTCATCTCTTAATGATTGATGAAGTAGCTTGGATGAACAAAACTTCCCACAGGTCATATCAATAAGTTATAGCTCAAAAAATAGACCAAAGAAGCTGCTTGATGGCATAAGAGGGTAATGGAATGGAATAAAGTCTATGGAAGAGGAGCAGAGCTCATAGCTGGCGGAAGAGCCAGAAAGGTAGAAAAGAAATCCTGGAAAGGAGACAGCTCCAGAGGGACCAAACCCTAAAATCTGTGTGTGGCACAGTCTTGGCAAACTATTAAACCACACAAATTAGTGGTCGGGACGGGGGTGTTGGGGGGAGGAGAGACATCAGCAAACCAAATGAAGGGCTCCAGCTGGAAGTTGAAAGCTTGCAATAGAAATTTTAGTGTCTATAAACAGCAGGGAAACAGTTGGGGATTTGAATCCAACCCGGGTAACTGCCTGCTAGAAAAAAAAAACAGTTACAGAATCCAGAGTGGCAAAACATTATTTGCTATGTTTAGTATCTAATTTGGCACTCAATAAAGCAAGAAGTGTGCTTCTGAATGTGGAAGGAAGCAATTGGTAGAATTAGGTTGAGGGTTAGAATTAGGTTAAGGCTTGGGTTTGTGTTTGGGTTACAGATAGGCCTGGTATTAGGGTTAGATGTGAGATTAGAGTGATATGCAGATAGGGTGAGACTGAGTGTTAGGTTTAAGGTGAAGGTTGAGGATTACAGTTAGTTGCCATAGGCAGGTTTAGGGATGTTGAAGAGCAATAGCTAACATACCTGCTCACAGTCAAGTATGGAATGACTGAGCCAATGGCAAAAGCATAAAACTAGTGGGGAAATACTGCTATTAATGAAAGCTGGCATGTTGGGGAAGGCCTTGTTCCTGTGTCCAATTGCTCTTGCTCACATGCTAGCATTCATGCGAGTGTAAGAGCGAGTGCTCTTGCAGAACTGGACAGACTTGCTGTAGCAGAGGCTGTTGGTGCTCAGTAGTCCAGTCCCTTTGACCCCCATGACTTCAGCTTGAAGCCAAGGCTAACGTGGGAGCATGCCGAAGGCTTTCCATCTTACTCCCCGCAACATCTTCCAAGTTGTCTACCTTAGGGCTTTCTTGAAGCTATGGGATCTCAGTCAACTCACAGGTGTAGCCCAGATTGTAAGGGGCTGTAACTCAGTTGGGGGAGACACTGTACCAATCATCAAAAGGCATCATTATACCCCATCTTCTGTTTTCCTGGGGGGGCAATTTTGGGGTTTGTTTCAGATTGTGCATTCAAGGGTCTCCAGTGAGAGAGACCCTTGCTGGGAGAAATAGGCTGTCTGCTAGGGAATCAGCTTCCCTTCCTTCCTTTCGACTATCTCTTCTCACATCAGCTTGACTTTATGGGCTCAGCTACTAGCAGTCATGTTGTTTCAGCTTTACCCCTTTATTTGTGTGAGTCTCTTTCAAGGTTTTTCCATCCTGTTAAATTGTTCTGGCTGTCTAGGGCTCTGACGGTACCAAATTTGCCTTGATGTCTGTTGCTCTGTAATAGCCTTAACCTTGGAAGAGTGCTTCTCCCTGTTTGACTCTTCTGTCATGATTGTTTAGCTCCTCTGTGGCTTGCACATTGTCATGTAAATTGTAGACTGATCTTTGCTCACATATTACAAAGGTTCTTGAGTCTGGGGATTGCTATGCACATGCTTAGGCAGACTTGGTTTAGGGAGGGCCCCTTTCTGGTTCTTGCTGAGTGGAAGGGGAGCAAGATGGCTGAGGACTCTTCCCAGGGCCCCGCCCCATGAGGGTGCCACCTGCATGCCCTCAGCCCATGGGAATTACTTCTCAGAGACTTAAACCTTAGAGGAACGTCATGGGATGTTGGGGGGGACCCAGCATTCGCTCCATGCCTTCTGCATTCATGTTCCATGAATCCAGACACCATACCTCCTAACTGCCAAGTGGGAACAGAAATCCGGGTTCCTTCATTGGCCCCTTACTACTTTTGGGTGACAGTGAGAGTTCTGGTGCTTCACTAGTCCTCCACTGATATCTCCCTATATTTTTTCCTTGGCAGTACTAGGGGTTAAACTCAGGGCCTCACACTTGGTAAGCAAGCACTCTGAACACTCAAGCCACGGTTTTGCCTTGACCATGCTCCTCCTATTTGTACTTCCTTGCTTCTTGAGATGAGAGGCACACACTACTGTGTCACTGTGTCTGTCCATTGATTGTGATGGATTCTCTTGAACCTATTTATTGATTTTTCCTTTTTAGCTGGGGTAGCTTCAAACAATGATCCCTTGGCTTCAGCTTCCCAAGTAGCTAGGGTTACAGGTTTGAGTCACCATGCCCAGCCACCCTAAGATAGTTCCCTTGTGTAAAAATGCTAATAAAAATTTGTGATATTTTCTAGATTTCATTGACATTGTAGGACCACGGAAGTTGGAAGAAGCGAGTGGGGGCAGCAGTGACAGATTATGTATCCTGTTTCTTAAGGTGTTTTCTCCGGAATCGTGTTGTCTGGGTGGGCTGAGGGCAAGGTGAGGAGGTAGAGAGGGATGTTAAGACAGGAGAGGTATTACTGTCAATGGATGATTAAGTTCCCCCAGTACAGACTCATAGTGAGGGACACATGGTTTGTGTATTGTGTGGCAGGCAAAAAGCCAAGGAATATGGAGATTAGACATTTAGCATTAAGAATTTAGGCTTCTTTTAAGGAGAACTAACATCTTTTGGTTTTATTATCCATTCATTTTCTTTGATATCAGTAAATCAAGTTTTATTGGCCTATTTGATTAACAAGTATCCTTGGGCTCAGTGGGTTTAAAGACTTGTCTTAGATCTGCCAGCTTGTTAGTAGTGTTAGGCAACAAATAATAAAAGTAAGTCAGCCTTAATTTTCGGATCCTTCACTTCCTGGAGGTCTGACAGACAACCTCATTCTAGCCAGAGGAAGCTGAGGCACTGCTAATGCTGCCATAAACATCTCCCATGTTTCATAAACAGCCCTGGGAGGGGGGGTGATAAACCTAATCGTCTAATAGAAAATTATTTACAAATGCTTTCGCCCAGACTGTAGATGCTTAAACTTATTTTTATAAGGTCTTTGACATTTACAAACATGCAGAGCATTCTCTAATTCAGTGTTAATGTTAAACCAGTGCGTTTCAATGATAACCAAATATAGACAATCGCAAAGGGGGCAGATCAGGGAAAACACACCACCATCTCCTGAAGCCACTCCAGGGGTGGCAGTTTCTCTGCAATTGCAATAAATCATGCAAGCTGAAACGGTCCTGGAAAACAAAACAAAACAATATTTTGCAAAATCTACCAGATCAACACCCTTTGCCTCGCAATTACCTGAGCTTTGGGTAAATGTCGAGATCACTTCCACTTCCAAGGAGAAACTCAGGGGCTGTCAGCATGGAGCCCAGGTTAAGGAGGAGGAGACCGTGTTTTGACCTACTTCTCTCCAGTGACTCTTACCTCCGCCTCCCAGTCCACTTCTCCCTTTGGCCACTGTGATTGTCTAAGTCACATCCATAGACTGGCAACTTCAAATCCTATTATCTAGTCTCTAACTTCAGTTATTTCCCCTTTCCCACTGCCCTCTATCATTTAGATCGCCAGGTGCTGAATTTCTCTGTTTTCTTCCAGCTCCTGACTTCAAAGCCCTTGTTGTGCAGCACAGCTCATTATGTTCTTTTGCATCAGCATTTCACTCATGCTTTTGCTAATCCCCTGTGTTTACTGTGAAACCCAACCCGGCACTCGGCACTCTAGCCTTTAGGAATCTCCCTTTTTCCTTTCCTCTTTCCTTACTTCCCTCCCGTGCTTCCTTCCTCCTTGTCTCCTCCTCTCTCCCTTCTTTCACTCCTCTTCCTCCTCTTTTTCTCTTCTCCTCTTTGGACTCTCCAATGATATATTTTGGCACTTGTCCCATCAGACTGCTTCCTATGACCTTACTCTCCTAATAACTTAGTGGTTTCTACCTTTAATCTTTCTATGTTTGTAGCATGTAGGGCTTTCATTATTAGTTAAATCAATCAGTGTGTGAATAGGTACCAAATTCACAGAATTGAAAAGTCAAAAAGCTCCATAAAGGAAACCAGTAACAAATTCATGCTACTACTAATGTTTTCTGGTCACTTGCTTCCCATTCTTTTTTTTCCCCATATATATATACGTATATATATATATATATATATATATATATATACGTATATATATA
>NW_012267298.1:3594778-3598409 GCF_000151885.1 Dipodomys ordii | reverse complement strand
AATGAAGTTGGAATTTTGATAGGTATCGCGTTGAATTTGTAGATAGCCTTGGGAAGTATTGCCATTTTCACGATGTTAATCTTTCCAATCCAGGATGAGTACATTTCTTATCAAGCATTGCAACCTTCTCCTTTGTTGTTTCCCCTTCCCATCCTTCCCCTCCCACCCAATCCTCTCCCTTTTCCCCCTCCTCCGCCCCACCAAAGTTGTAAAGGTTATTTTCGATATAACGACTTGTATATCTCATTGTTGCAATGGGTCCACCTGTATTCCTAGTTAAATGATTTGTTTTTCCCCTTCCCCTCCAAAAATTATACCAACATCAAATACAGTGAAAGCAGGGGTTATACTGTGCGGGAGGGACATACAAAGCAACAAGGAAATCATCTTATAAATGTGTTAGAAACAATCGCATGAAAGAAAAAAAAACGTTTGAATACATATCTTAGGGTTCATTTCCCTAACATCAACTTATCTGACCTCCGTATATATTTTTTATTGTAAAAATACTGTGCAGAGGGGTTACAGTTAATGAGTCCATTTCCTATAGAGCGTTGTTACCTCCTCCTTTGTTTTTCCCCTATCATCCCTTCCATCTTCACCTCCCCAACTCTTCCCTCTCCCCCCCAAGTTGTAAAGTTCATTTTCAACATAGTGTCTTGTACATCTCATTGTTACAATGAGTCATCCTGTATTCTTGTTTCAGCATTTTTTATTTCCTTTCCCCTCCCCAAATTAGAAACAATGTATATACAAGATGCAGGGCAGTGACAACAGGGGTTATACCATGGGAAGAACATAGGAATGAAACAAAAAATCACATGGTACATTATAAACACATTTAAAACAACAGCAAGAAGGATACAACCACTTATGCCCTATCTTGGGCTTCATTTCACTTAGCATCATCTTATATGGTCATATGTACGTAGCTTTTGACCTTTTCTGCTTGTCCTAGACATATACTAGTTATTGCAAATAAGGGAAACCATGGGACCTATGTTTCTTTGGGTCTGGCTTACTTCACTTAATATAACTTTTTCCGTCTTTCCATTTCCTAATTCTTGAAAACAACAAATGTTATCCATTTCCTGAGCAGTACTTGCTTGCAGAAGTAAATACACACACACACACACACACACACACACACACACACACACACTCAATCTCACATCTGTCTCCCTTAAATTTTTTAAAGAGAAATGGATATCTGCCAATTTAACACTGTACAATTGAATGGCTAGAAGACTATACAAATTAATCATCTTAATAAAATTTAAGAAGAATTTTAAGAAAGTTGTGTGGAATGCGATTACCTTGCACAGGTGTTAATGAAACATCAAAATTTTTAATTTTTTTCTGTATGATTAATATTCCACTCTGGTGTATTTTTAATTGCACTTATTTTATGAGGGAGTGAAATAATTTTCATGCACCTAAGTGCTGTTTATATTTTCCCCATGAAATATTCATATGTATTTTCTTTATCCATTTAAGTTCATATTTATCTCATGGATTTATAAGAGATCCTCAGGAAAAGTAGATGATTATGGGATTTCCAAAAGAGTATTTATTCTCCCCTACCCTGATGGCAGTAGGCCTGCTCAGTCCTATTCTCAGTCGTATTCCTCGTATTCCTCTTTGGTCTTTACTTTCCCTTCAGTTTCTCCCTATTTTGATCTTTTGTGATCCTTCACCATTTGTGGCTTAGATTGTACTCTTCACTTCCTTTTTTTATTGTAAAAATACTGTACAGAGGGGTTACAATTACATGGGCAAGATAATGAGTACATTTCTTATCAAGCATTGTAGCCTCCTCCTTTGTTTCCCCTTCCCATCCCTTTTCAACCTCCCCCCCAATCCTCTCCTTCCCCTTCCCCTCCCCCCCGCAACCCACGCACCAAAGTTGTACAGTTAGTTTTCCACATAAGGTGTAGTCTTCACTTCTTATGTCCTATAAATCTTTCAGAACGACCAGGTAAGTAATATTGTTTTTATGACTTCAGTACTGCCTTATATGATGCTGATATCATTTGAATCAAGTGTACAGACCTCCTTACTCAGTTTCAGAGTTTCTACTGGCTATCTGCCTATCATCATGAGACGTTTCCCGGGTATTTAAGATGCAAATGTTACATAAGAGACCTTGTTTCCAACTCCTTGCCCCCTTCCATAACCCTCATAATTAGTCACAACTCACTAATCTTATCCATATAAAATCAACAAGAATATCATCAGTAATAAACTCATTTTTTTTTCTTTTTTTGGTATGCTTTTTATTGTAAAAATGCTGTACAGAGGGGTTACAGTTATATGAGCAAGGTAATGAGTATATTTCTTATCAATCATTGTTGCCTCCTCCTTTGTTTTCTCCCTACCATCCCTTCCCTCCCACCTCCACAACTATGTCTTGCCCCCAGTAATAACCTGTTACCTAGCCAGCAACCTGTAATGTTCTCGGAAGTTGGCTTTCCTTTATTACCTGATTCCACCAGTTTTAGGTTTTCTTGATCTAGATATACAGTCATCATGTCCATTCTTTCTTTAACTTCCAAATGCTTTCTTAGTTCAATTCCTTTGCACTCTTTAAGCAAAGGATTCAAAATCTAGCTTCTTGCTTCTCTTCTTGATCCCTTGGCTCATCTTCCACCAGGTGGCTGTCAGCGCTTCCGAAAACCCGTTTCCTCATTCTCCTATTTACCTTCTATGGCTTTCTGTACATCTTTTGGTGAAAATCTTTATTTCAAGCTCATATGGTTCTTGTGGTAGATGAAATTCAGATCTTCAAAGACAGCTATATCTTAATCCTTATAGCTTGTGAATTCTGTTCTGGGGCAAAAGCAACTTTGCAGATGTGATTGAGTTAGGATCTACAGATGGGAGATTTCCTTAATGATACAGATGGGTCCTGAGCGTGACCCGAAGTCTCAGATTGCAGGCAGTCAGAGGGGGATTGTCTAGGGAAGAGATGGTGACGTGGACACAGAGCCGACAAACATCAGCAGCCTTAGTAGCTGGAAGACTCAGGAATGCTCTCTACTCTGGAACTTTGTGAAGGGGCCATCTCTGCACATACCTTGATCTTACCCCCAGGAGGACCCATTTTGGACTTTTGACCTTAAGCAACATAAGAAGATAATTTTTTATATAATCTAAGTTAGTGGTAACTTTTTTCTAAATATTCTATTTTGAGATCAGATTACATGCAGGGTTTAGAAATAGTAAGAATCTCTGTGCCCTTCATCCTATTCTTCAAGGATAACTTTTTTTTAAAATTCGAGAAATATTTTAATGCAATCCTAATACAGCTATAAAGTCACATTCAATCCACTGAATATATTCAAATTATTAATAAATATCTTATATGTCTTTATTTGGTATTCTAATATAATTAAAGCATTTGGTTCTTATAGATAAGACTAATACTCATGCTCATATATGCACTGCCACTGAACAGTATGGAAGTGAAATCTATGGATTATAAGAGGGCTTCAGTCTTTTGATGTGAAGTTTATCAAAAGTGAATTTTTTTTATGTTATTTTATTTGTGAACATACTGTACAGAGGGGTTACAATTGCATGGGCAGGATAATGCGTACATTTCTTACCAAGCATTGCAGCCTCCTCCTTT
>NW_012267298.1:3570282-3594663 GCF_000151885.1 Dipodomys ordii | reverse complement strand
CCCACACCGACGTTGTAAAGCTCGTTTTGGACATGACAACTTGTACTTCTCATTGTTGCATCAGATCCACCTGTATACTTAAACAACTGGTTTTTAAAAGTGAATTTTTTTTTTGTCAGTTGTGGGGCTTGAACTCTGGGCCTGGGAGCTGGCCCTAGGATTTCAGCTCAAGGCTAGTGCTCTACCACTTGAGCCACAGCGCCACTACTGGCTTTTTCTGCTTATGTGGTGCTGAAGAATGGAACTCAAGGCTTCATGCCTGCATGGCAAGCAAGCTACCACTGAGCCACCCTCCTAGCCCCAAAAGTAAATTTTTTAAATGCCACAATACTTGAGCCCTAGAAAGGACAGTTAAACAATTTAAGGCAAAATGTTAGACCTTTTATACAACTTTAATTTGAAAAAAAAGTCGTTTATCAAAAATAATGGACATGCCTTACCATTTAGGTAACTACAGATTTACATAAAAGTAGTAAGAGAAACATTAGTGCCACTTCTACACTGAGTTCCTCAAAAGAGAAAACAATAGGTTTTAGGGTGAAAAAAATTACTTTCAAATTCCAAAAGGAAAGAATTCTGGTATACAACTGGAGCAGAATTACTTTACTGAAAAAGATAGTAATAAAATACTTTGATTATACTTTTCTCAAATTACTTTAAGGAAGTAAGTACAACTACTTTAGATTTGCTAGACAGTGGTGGTAGTAGCAGTAGTAATATGAAGAGGCAGCTCTCTACTGTTGCTGTTGCTGTTTTTTTTTTGTATGGGCTGAAAATTAATATTTCACAAAGAAATAGCATATGTTTTAATGGCCAAAAGGCACAAAATTAGTTAAACTAAAATATGACTTCTTGTTCTGAATTTGCTAAGTGTACAGTTTAATCATAATACACACTTTTAGGTATGAATTAGGTATAATTGAAGAATGACATCACATTTTCTAGTTCTACATTATTTGTGCTAAAAGCAGACTGCAAGAAACCAGTCCAAGTTGATCCAATTAACAATTATCTTTTGTGAAGACAGCTCTTTAAAAAAAACAGAGAAGAAGCCGTGGTGGGTAACAATTCATGGAATGGATTAGGTTTCAAAAGCTTAAAGTGAAAATTTCCGGAGTTATTTTATGTTTACAAAGCTACTTACATACGTAAAAGAAAAACGTATATATGAAAAAAGGCAACGGGGGTGCTTCGATCTGCACTGTAATTCACTTATTAAACAGAAAACAGTTTAACATTAAATGCATCAAACTCATGAGTTTTCTTACAAATGGACCATTAATGTTACACACCAAAAATTTCAATTTTTTAAAAAACTTATTCTCTTGATATATCTTCAGCTCTGTTATTTCTTCTTTGCAAGTATTTGTTAACTTTTTGCAACATACATTCTATTCTGGGCAAAGGAACTGGAGATGATACTTTCTCTTGGTTCTCTTTATTAAATAAACAAACTACTACAGCTCTATTATAATTTAGTCTTTGAATTTCTATTTTCACAATGACATTTATTATTGATACATGTTTATCGAAACTGTACAAACCTTCTGTCTTGTTGAATGAGCAACTAATAAAAAAGGAATCTTTTTCGTAATGGTTATTGCATGATAATTTTAAACAAGGATAACTTAAAAACATTTTAGTAGAACATATTAGTAATATAAAGAGGTTTCATTCTGACATTTCCATACATTAATACAGTGTATCCTAATAAAATTATCTCTTGTAGTCTCTCTCCCCTTTCCTGTTTTTTAAACAATTTCAACAATTTCTGTTTTCACTCAGGTGTACAAAGTACCCTCTCTGATCTCCTTCCTGCTGGCACCCTCCACCCCCTCATAAAGGGTCTATTTTCAACTTTCCTGCATACATTAAAAATTATCCAGTATATATTAATTGTACAATAAAAATTCTCCATGATATTTCACATGTGCGTACATCGTATTTTTAATGGAGATGAACACCCCTCTATTGTGTTCCCTTTCCCATTTCCCTTACTCTACTACCATTCAACAGCTTTGAGTGAGTTTCTTCTGCCATCTTCATGCATAGATAGTATTTTCGTATTCTTCCCCTGTTACATTTTTCTTTCCCTTTTCCCCCTTCCCCTTGTTCCAAACAGTCCCACAGTTATAATCATGCTTAATGTGTCCATATACAAACGTGGATTTAAACGTGCATATATGTATGACTATGTATGTCTCTCAGGCCTAGATTCCATGTATGAGCCAAAATATGCAATATTTGATGTTTTGAGTTTGGCTTACCATGCTCAGCATGATCTCCAGCTCTCCCCATTTCTAATACATTCCATAATTTCATTGACATAATTCCATGGCACACATGTATCATATTTTCTTCACCCATTTAGTGGTTGTTGGGAATGTCAGCTGATTCTACAGGCTGGCAGTTGTAAGTAGAGACACAATAAATACGGGTATGCAGGTATGTTTCTTGCATGTTGATTGAATACTCCTTTCACATATATATCCAACAGTGCTATGGCAGGGTCATTTTACTAAATGGGATAAAACAGCCAACATTCTACTAACTGAGGAAAGAATGAATCCATTTTCTCTAAAGTTGGGAATGACCCAAGAGTGTCTACTTTACCTACTCTTATCCAATATATTATTGGAATTCTTAGCTAAGCAATAAAGCCAGAGAAATAAGCAAAAGGGATTCAAATAGGGAAGGGAAAAGCTAAATTACCTGACTTTGTTGATGATGTGTCCCTATACTAGGAACTCCAATTAAAAAAAAAAAAACAAACCAAAAACCAAAAAGAAACTCTGACATCTGATAAACACTTTTGGCAACATGGCAGGATATAACATCAATATATAAAAAATCAATAGCTTTTCTATACCAACAACACTATAATTTTTTAATAGCAACAACAGGTAATGTGGTACAGCCTGTTTTGCTTTTAGTTCCACCCCTTCCTCCATAAATCCATTTGTGTAGCCATATTGAGTTTCTTTTTGATTTGTGAACACATATGCTCTTTCCAGCCTTTTCTTTTTGTGTACAATAAATTTCCTTGTAGGATTTCCCTACTTCTCTCCAAATCAATGTTACTTCAACTCTAACCCCAATCTGATTTAAATTCCCTGAATCCATGTTCCTGGTGAAGTACCTCCTTCCCCGTTCTGTAGTCATTGACTTATCTACCGGTCTCTTCTACTACCCTGGAGTTCTCCCTCATTAGCAGGTGGCATGCTCTTTGTTGCTTTCCACATTCTGTACTTCATACAGCAAAGAAACAGAATCTATGGTGAGTTGGCTATATTATGAAGCTGTGCTTTATGTCTATTGTCATCATTTCTTTGCCCAGGTAGACAAACTGGGAATAAGTCAGATTTAACATAACTCAATTCATTTTCCTACTTGTTTCTCAACTTGGCAAGCAGTTATATGGCTGTGAGACTTGGTTAACACAGAGGCAGTCTGTTGTCTGGAATGCTGGTGATCTACTATGGAATTGAATGTGTGTTATTGGGTATGGGTGGAGTTACGTAGGGAAAGTATTGGGCTACAAGCCAGGAGAGCCAAGTTCTAGTTGTGAATTTGCCACAAACCTTCTGAGTAACGTACTTGTATGAAAATGGTTTCTTTGTTCCTGTACAGCCTATTATTTTAATCTTTAGGTAGGATATAATTTCATCAAGACTTAAGATTTAATTTAGATTTAATTTATATTTATTCCATTTATTCAGCCAGTCCAGGCATCTGGATGACATTAAATATTTACATATTTTCCCCAATGACTTTAATAAGTACAGTACAGTTGCCCTTTGTTTATCAAATAGTCTAGCTTCTTCCATTTCCAGTAAAGCTTCGCATTCCACCTACCTTCACTTCTGAAATGATTTTCAGATGTCTTTTCACTTTATACTCTTGGGAAATTTGAAAGAAAACCTTCTCTTTCTTTGTTTCTTCCTTCCTTCCTTCCTTCCTTCCTTCCTTCCTTCCTTCCTTCGTTCTTTCCCGCATTGCTTTATGTCTTCTTCCTGGGTCTCTTTTGTTCACCTACTGACATACAAATCCTAATAAGAATTTACCTCTTTGAAGTAATGAATTGGCTTTAATGCTCTTGTATTTCTTGTATGTATGCTGGCAGCAGTGTGGTTTATTATTCGTGTTTTCTTTTGAATTCCAATAGTTCTAGCACGGTAGGATGTTTCCAGAACTGCTCATAAGTTTCTTGCTTTTATGCACACAAGCCCTTGTGTAAACCTCTCCTCTGGGTATGAGCTGGACTAAAGTGACTTGCTTCTAATGAACAAAGATGGAATGTCATTTCTTTTTTTTATTGTGAAAATATCGTAAAGAGGGGTTACAATTACATGGGCAAGGCAATGAGTACATTTCTTATCAAGCATTGTTGCCTCCTCCTTTGTTTCCCCTTACTATCCCTTCCCATCTCCCCCCACCCCTGTGTGCCCCGCACCCCTGTGCCAAAGTTGTAAAGTTCATTTTTGTGGAATGTCATTTCTAAGATGAGGTTCTGGAATCAGTCTAGATGCTCATCAAGGGATGAATATGTGTGTGTGTGTGTGTGTATATATATATATATATATACACACACATAATGGAGCCATAGGAAGAATGAAATTGTGTTGTTTTGAGAAGATGAAAAGAACTAGTGATCATCATGTTGCAAGGAGATATGACAATCTCAGAAAAACACATATTTCATGTGTTATCTCATATGCAAACTTATGCCATAATAATAATATAAACAATATTAATAATATTTCCAGAGGAAAGGAAAGGCTAATGAGGAGTGACTATGATAGAAGTATGTAATAGATATACATGAAAATAATACAATGAAACTAAGTAAAAATTGTTAAAATAAAGGTGGGACTGGGCCCAGAAATAGGGGTTAAGAATAAATAATAGAAATGGAGTAAGTTATACAAAAGTAGATTATTTACAGGCATGAAAATATCACAGTGAAACCATTCTGTACAATTAATTTATGCTAGTAAAAATTACAATGGCATATGAAACCTATTAACAACTACAAAATAATGTGGATGGGAGAAGCCAGTGGGAAGAGAAAAAAGAGCAATAAGGAGATTGAATTTGATCAAAGTACATATTCTGTATGTGTGGAAACATCAGAATGAAATACCTTTATTCAATTAAGATAGGTTCATAAATTTTCTTCAAGCAATAGATTCCAAAAAGATGGCAGCTAATATCTTGTCTTCTCCCATTCTCTAACTTGTTCTCAAGCTCCTTCTGGGAGAAGTCAGGTGTCATGTGACAAGATGCCCATGTGACAAGGTGTGATGTCTTTGATGCATAGCCATGGGGTACACAGTATCAAACCCCTGTCAACAGCTGGGCATGATTCCTGACCCACAAAAGCCTCTGGGACAGCGCCTGTTGATTTAAGGGATTCCAGTAATTTGTATGCAAGGCTTATAGTGGATGCAAAAACACAAGATCTTCTTACTAGAACACATCACCTCAGCCAATCTATGTGCTTCAATTTGTCAGTGTTAGGGGATGAAGCAGAAAGAGCTTTCCATGGGAGACAAGGACTTAGGATGTGGACATTTGTCCTGCTATCCACAGGGCAGTCTCAATTTCCTCTCCATGGGAATAAATTGGCTGCATAATGGGCTCATTTGGCAAATGTTAAGGATCACTGATTCCACCAATCTGACTAAATTCATATGATGTGTGATATGACACTAGAATTAAAAGAAATCTTTCTAGGTGGTTCTAGTACGTAGCAAATGTTGAGAATGATTGCTGTAGGCTAAAGGTCCTTAAACATGGTTCCTCCATCCAGAAACACTAGTGGCCTGGTTATTAAGGCAGAATGTCATGGTTCCCCAGATCTTCTGTAATTACTAAGACTTCCAGTTGGGTCAAAAGTGTTCTAAAGTTTGGGTTTTACTGTGGGGACCAATAAGTGATCCCTTGATGTTATTTCCAATCAAAGCGCACACAGGTACGCTGTCCTGCTCTGGGGCCATCAGCCTGTCTCTCACACTCTAATGCCTTGCACTTATAGTAGGTGATCTATCAAATTTGTATGTTCCTGTTAGCCTGAACTGGAAGATATTAGTCTCTTGAAAAAATGAAGGAAGGGGAAAAACAAATAGTTTAAATAGGGATACAGGTGGACCCATTGCAACAATGAGATGTACAAGTCGTTATGTTGAAAAATGAACTTTACAACTTTGGCCGGGGCGGGGGGCCGGGTGGGAGGTGGGGGGTGGGAGATGGAAAGGGATGGGAAGGGGAAACAAAGGAGGAGGCAACAATGCTTGATAAGAAATGTACTCATTACCTTTCCCATTAACTTGTAACCCCTTTATATGATATTTTCACACACAAAAAAAGAAAATGTAAAAAAGAAAAAAAAAGAAAAATTGAATTTCAGTGTAATTCCTTAGAAAGGCTAGTTCACAGTCCAACAAAATAAATGAGTACTTGAAAGGAGGGAGTTGGATCAAAGGGAGGGGTAGACAAATGAAAAGAGGAAAGGGGAAGAATGAGCTCATCGAATCCAATGCATAGCTTCCACAATGAAGAAAATTGAGTGAAGGGGTAAAGTTGGAAGGAATGGGAGAGAAGGACGAAAGGGAAGACATTTGATCAAGATGCGTTGTATTCATAAACTGCTTCAGTGAATGGCAACTCTTTTTTTAACTACTTAAAGATAATTGAAAGAAAAACTTGAAGAATTTTCCTGATGTGGCATTTGTCACTAACCTGTTTAGCAGTAGTTCTTCCTGGTTAATGTTATGGGGCAAAAGTTCCTAAGAACACTGGATGGATGTCAACCAGTGAAGAAGCAGTCCTTGTGTGTACGTTGCTTCATCCTAGATGGATCAAGTGTGCTCTGTGAAGCCTGGAATCTTCTTACGGAAGAACAAATGAAATGAGTTTGAAGGCAGAGGAAAGGCAAACAGAGGGAGCTTCTGAGAGCCCAGTTTGAATACGAACTTATCAGATTCTATTTAGCTGCTTTGTTTACTCACAGTTGATACTTGGCCTATTCACATACAGAAGAAATGACAAAAGCAGTCCAGGAAGAAAAACTCTAGTGACTTTGATAGGAGTCGATTTTAATGGTTCACCAAGTTGGTTGTTTACTATTTTCATCAATATAGTCAGCATATTTGTGGTCACATATTTGACATCTGATTTTAGAAAAGGATTTGCATCAGAAATGACCATTTTGCATAGGCCTTTCCATAGCTGCAAAAGCAAATTAATATTAAAGTTCTTTGATGGAACTTAAGTGGGGGTTAATCTGGCCTTGCAGAGAACACACACACACACACACACACACACACACACACACACACACACACACACTTTTAGCTGTAGATGTTATGGCTGGTACCTTCCTTCGTACATATACATCTTGTTTTGCATATATAGATATATTTCTAACCTATTATTATATGTGCATGTATACATGTAATATCTCCTTATTATACTTATGGCCATTGTTTGGTTCTTGACAAACTTTTCGATGTAGCTGAAGATGGTTCAACAGAATTAACAGTGTTCATTATATGTGTATTATTAGATTGGCATGCAGAAGCAAGTCAGGTGTATCTAATCCTTATATCTCTTTCCAATGTAATTTTGCTTCCATTTTGTAGATGAGAACACCATCTTAGACAGGTGAAGTGATTATCTCAAGATTGTAAGAGTCAGATAGCAGATGACCAGATTGGAATCTAGAATTTTTTCAGGCTCCTCCCCATTGTCCAGTCTTATGTTAATAAAAGCTTATGGAGATGTTGAATGGTCTTGAGTCATGTAGTGGCCCCTCCCCTTTCTTATCTCCCTTTCCATCACCTTTCTTTCACCTTCCCTCCCCATGACAAGGGGTACTGCAATCGTTATTTAATGATGGCTGTGTCTTTAGGTACATTGTCTTCTATCCCTCTGAGATGTGACAGTTAGATGACAGATGATAGTAAAAGGCATTCATCATTAGCCGAATTGGCTTCTAGTAGCTAGGTAAGAGACACACATCCTTAGGCATTTTTTGGTCACTTTTGAGAACCAGCACCAGTTTATTCCTTTTGTGTGTGTGTGTTGGTCCTGGGCTATGAACTCAGGGCCTGGGTGCTGTCCCTGAGCTTTTCTTGCTGAAGGTTAATGCTCTACCAACTTCAGCCACAGCTCCACTTCTAATTTCTTGGTAGTTTATTGGAGATAATCTTATGTTCTTTCCTTCCCAGGTTGGCTTTGAACTGGGATCCTCAGATCTTAGCCTCCCAAATAGCCAGTATTATAAGTGTGAACTCTGGTGCTGGCCACCTGTATACCCCTTCCCATAAAAATTCAAAAGTCTGTTTCTTAAAAATTTTTTTTTATTGTAAAGATGCTGTACAGAGAGGTTACAGTTACATGAGTAAGGTAATGAGTACATTTCTTGTCAAACATTGTTACCCCTTCTTTTGTTTTTTCCTATTATCTCCTTCCTACCCCCACCTCCCCTACCTCTTGGTAGCTCCTCTTCTCTTTTCTCCTCTCCTCTCTCCTCTCCTTTCTCCTCCCTTTCTTTCCTCCTTCCACTCCTCCTCTCTCTTCCCCTTTCCTCTCTTTCCCTCCCTTTCCCTCTTTCCTCTTTTCTTCCCTTCCCCTCTCTCCTCTTCTTTTCCCCTCCCCTTCCTTCTTCTCTCCTCTCTTCCCTTCCCTTATCCTCTCTCCTCCCCTCTCCTCCTACCTCCCATCATCTCCTCTTCCCTTCCCCTTCCTCTTCCATTCCCTTTCCTCTCCTCTCCTGTCCCCTCCCCTCTCCTCCTGTCTCTTTTAGTTGTCAGTCTTTCACTGAAATGGAATTTCCATTGTGTTTTGCTCATCAACATGTACACTAGCACCCAGCACAAAGTACAAAGTAGGTGCATAATAAATATTGGTCATAAGCATGTTAATATATAATTAAGGGCATTTATAGTTATAATTATGTTTGAGAATCAATCATAAACTTTCTTTTTTTTGTTCTTTTTTTTCATTTTATTTTATTTTATTTTGTGAACATACTGTACAGAGGGGTTACAATTACATGGGCAGGATAATGCGTACATTTCTTAACAAGCATTGCAGGCTCCTCCTTTGTTTACCCTTCATATCCCTTCCCAGCCTCCCCCCTACCCCCCTACCCAATCCTCCCTCCCCCCCTTGCACCAATGTTGTAAAGCTCGTTTTCGACATGACAACTTGTACTTCTCATTGTTGCAACAGGTCCACCTGTGTCCTTAAACGACTTGTTTTTCCCCATCTCCTCCACAGTTTTTCTTGCCTTAAATATAGTGGAAGCAGGGGTTATACAGTGGGGAAGGGACATACAAAGCAACAAAGAGATAATCTTATAAATGCGTTAGAAACACATGCATGAAAGAAAAAAACATTAAAATACATATCTAAGGGTTCATTTTCCTAACATCACATTATCTGACCTTTACTGCTTGACTCATACACATACTAGATATTGCAAATAAGGGAAACCATGGGACTTATGTTTCTTTGGGCCTGGCTTACTTCACTTAATATAATTTTTTCCAAGTTTTTCCATTTCCTAACAAATGGGGCAATGTTATTCTTTCTGATGGAGGCATAGAATTCCATTGTGTATATATACCACATTTTCTTGATCCATTCATCTACTGAGGGGCATCTGGGTTGGTTCCATATTTTAGCTAAATCATAAACTTTCTTAACCTTAACAAATTAAAAATGATGTTCTAGCTGATAAATGTGGGAGGGAGGGGGATGAGGCAAGAAACAACATTAATTATGCTAATTCTCTGTAGGACCAAGATTATGACATAATGTGTAATATTTACTTTTTTTTGTTGTTGGTCATTGGGCTTGAACTCTGGGCTTGGGCACTATCCTTCAGCTCTTCAGCTCAAGGTGAGTGCTCTACCACTTGAGCCACAGAACCACTTTTGGTTTTCCAGTGGTTTGTTGGAGATAAGGGTCTCATGGACTTTCCTGCCTGGGCTAGTTTTGAACCATGATCCTCAGATCTCAGCCTCCTGAGTTGCTAGGATTACAGGCTTGAGCCACTAGTCCACGGCCAATACTTACTTTTAAATGGCTTCTCCCACTACAATTTGCAATCCTTTATTTCTTAAACATTATAGAAATCTCTCATTAATTAAAAAATTTTTCAGGTGAGTGGGAACAATTTTCCATTGGTTCCCATTTGCATTAAATTCACATAAATATAAATACAATGAATTTTATTCCTTTTTACATTTAGTTCTTTTTATTAGCACACATTAATTTTACAAAAATAATGGGCTTTATTATGACGTCTTCCACCCCCCCACACCCACACACATACATTTTGATTATATTTATCCATTGTTCCCCTTTCCCCCCACTCTTCCTTCCACTGGTTCCTCCCTGCTCCCAAATATTCTCCCTTCTAATTTTTATCTATTAGCACATAATTAGTTCTACAAAGTAAGAGATTTTATGATGACATTTCCATCAGTGTACACAATGGACTTAAATCATTTTCATCCCTTCCATTATCCTTGCGATCCTCCCTCCTCTTCACCCGTTTCCTTAGCGATCCTCTCTACCAGTGCATCTTTTACTTTCACGACCTTCTTCACATGCCCCTTTCCACTAATGAGAGAGAAAAAATTCAATCCTTGTCTTTGTTGGGACTGTCTTGTTTCAGCTAACTGAAGAAAATGAATGCTATCCAGTCTATTCGTTTTCCTTCAGATGACATAATTTCATTCTTCTTTGTAGCCAAATACCCATTGTGTATCTCTCTCTCTATATATATGTATACATACATGCATATATTTATATATATAAGTATATACACACGCATATATATGTGTGTATATACACACACATATGTATATTTGTGCTTTATCCATTTTTCCAGTGATTTGCTCCTTGGCCGATACCAGAATTTGGCTATTGTGAGCAGTACGGAGAACTCTACCAACATTCTCTGTGTCTGTCAGATGTTTATCTCCTTTATCATCTCTTAAAAAGTCTCTTTCTATTTATATTCTTAGCAAGAGTGCTGACCAAATTGATTTTCACTAAGTGTTTTTTTTTTCTATGCATGTGGCCATGGCTTGAATTTTTCATTATCAGCACTTTTAAAAATAAAATGTAAACTAAAACCTAATCTAAAACAAAGTCTAAACCAAACTAAAATGTAAACTAAAATCACTGTTTTAAGAAATCATGATTAATTTATTTAACAAATACTCCCTAGTGAAGGAGCACAGGGAAAGCCCTGGGCTTTCTGTGGGTCTGTTGCTGTGGGTCTGGCTTCCAGAGATGATGGAATCTTATAAAGGTGAGTATGTTATTTTTTACATTTACCCCCGTGTATTTTTTATCATATTATGGTATGCTGTTGTATGTTTATAATAGTAACCTGAAATCATACAAAAAAATCAACCGTGATATTTCTGGAGTAACTTGGCAAAACTTATTTTTAAACAAATATCTCCTCTGTCAGTTTTGAGAAGCATATGCAGAATTTAAAATGGCAGGAGACTACAGGCCTGAGACACCCTGCGATTTGCTCAGGGTCCCCAAGCTATTGAGTGGTGTAGCCAGACCAAAGCTCTGGGCTTTCTCATTCCAAATATTAGATTCTTCTCTTACATCCAGTTTCAGTATGTGGGGAAGTGTTGTAAAAGATTTGCGTGTTGTAAAGGATTTGTATGAAAATGTGAAATCATGGTTGCTTTTCTAAACCATACATACATGAAGAAGACATTTCTAGTGTGGATAACTCATGCTTCCTGTATGTGCCTTTATTAATTTTTTTGTCAGTCATAGGGCCTGAACTCTGGGCCTGGGTGCTGTCCCTCAGCTCTTCAGCTCAAGGCTAGTGCTCTACCACTTGAGCCATAGCACCACTTCTCGCTTTTTCTGCTTATGTAGTGCTAAGGAATTGAACCCAGGACCTCATGCATGCAAGGCAAGCACTCTACCACTGAGCCACCTTCCCAGCCCGCCCTTATTAATTTTATACCACATGCAGCAAGTGGTGTGACTTGGTGCCCTATCTATCTTAGAGAAAGAAAGTTAGGATTGGAGAACTCAAGGACTCAAGGAAATGCCCAAGCTCAATCTAAACTGAGGCAACCTTACTAGTTTCCTGTCCTCAGCCCAGAAAGGAGTCCTACCTCATTCAAGCCAAAGTTGTACCTGGAGGTTGCAAAATAGAACTTCATTTCTCATATTCCATGGCTTTTTCCAACCCATTCTGTTGGCTAAATCTGGGAACATAGCTCCAATGCTGTGTTTTCTCTTGGTTGTATTTCAGAACCTACTGATCTTCTTTCTTAGAAGCTCTAATAACCTGTCCAGGTCTTTCTCATCATGTCAATGGCCATAATTACAACTGAACCAAACTGAAGCCCTTGGCACTGTGTTGAACTCTGGAGAAATGCTTGTTATAACAGCAGGTGTCTACACTGGCAGGAACACAGTCTTATATAAATGGCTCTGAGTTACAGTGCTTCCTGGCCTCCAGGCACAGATCAAATGCAATTACACAATTTATTACTGTATAATCATTATTTACCTGAGGCTTTCCAAACAATAAACTCTTAATTTCATTTCCCAAAGGTCAAAAGCAATTTTTCTTCTCCTTGCAAAGTGCTTAAATCACCCTGTACAGAACAAAACTCCTACGCGTGAAGAGTTAGTTAGCATAGAAAAGGATTGGCCATTCTGAAATGTGAACTTACTAAATCCCTGGCTGATGAAAAGCGACGTAAGAAATCCTGGAAACATCGGGCTAGACAATAATATTCATATTTATTTATTACAATATAAGAATGTGTTCACATTATATTAGTAAGTTGCAATTATCTAGTTTAACATGAGCACATTGATCTAGGTGCAACAGTAGAGAGGAAAAAAACCCTCAAGTCACAGGCAGGCACCACATCCAATTTGCCTTACTGAAGGTTAGAACAAGTTCTGAAACTTCCAGGATGGAGATGGCATGAGTCAAGAGAATATAGGCATGTGTGCCTTCCCTCAAAGAAGCCATGGATTCAGGATGGGTGCACTTAGGTTCTCGTGGGCCTATAAATGGAGAAAATCTTTGGAAGAAAGGGCAGAACTGGAAGAGATGTGTGTTGCCATTCTTTACTGTCTGTAGAGCACATGGGCAGCAAAGATGGAGCTGAGAGGGAGTTGAGTGGGCAGAGCCCAATTTGCCTTACGTTCAGTGCCTAACCAGCCCATGAAGGCTTAGGTGTATGATAGAGTGTGACCTTGACAGTGATTGGTTCCTCTTCTTCCCCTGCCATGCCACCTGCCCTTTTTTGCTTTAAAAAGGGTTGCTCTGTGTATAAAGGAGTTTTCCTGCTTTACTTGACTCCCCGCTGGGTTTGATTGTCTCCAGGGCTGAGGGAGGCTGGGGAATGCACTTCCCTTTCCTAGGACCCCATCCGTCTTTCGTGGGACCAAGGAAGACCCTACAACTGTCACCTCTGCGATAGCTCCACTCTTCACCTCCAATCTCTAGACAACCTTAGAGTCATTCTTAACACACTTCTCCAGGTGTGGTTACATAGCCATTAGAGACAGCAAGCAAACTTTCCTGGGTACTTATGGGCCCCACACTTGTCGAGGAAAGGCTGATTCGGGATCCTTCTATACAGGGTGTGAGCATTTGTTCACTATTCTGCCCTTCCTATTCCTCAGAGGGCTGCCCTAGCCTTTTAGGGAAGCATCTGGAAGTGCCATGACTGGCTTAAACCCATGTTCCCACACCAAGCCACCTGTACCTTCACCTCATGGCCCCCTGACCGTGGGCACATTGTATTCCAATTTCCAGGTTTGAGGAAGGAACATTCGTTCTCTTTGAACACGTCACTGCTCTCTTTACACACCTGAATGTTCATTGCATGTTTCTTACACTCCTTTGCACTCACATCACAAACACCCAAGTCACAGGGATGTTCTTTACACCGATCCCTCTGCCTTCCCTCTCTCCCTCCCTTCCTTCTTCCCCTTTAGAGCTTTATGGTGGAGTACTAGTGAACAATGGAAAGGATAATTGACAAATACAACAGGTGAATCTCAAAGTCACTGTGCTGAGTGAAAAAGCAGATAGAAAGCACGCAAAGCGTGCTTATCATTTGATTCCCTTCCTACAAGGTTCCAAGAAGCACCCAGTCATCAGTGATGAGTTGAAATCCTATCACTGTCTTCCTGGAGATGGGAAGAGGGACAGATGGGGCAAAGAGAGGGTGCCAATAGGGAGACAAGGAAGGGCTGTAAAAGGCAGAAGGAATTTGCCTCTAACTGACCATTTCTGGAATGCTTTTACCTTGGAGCAATAACACATCTTTCCAATTTTCTCTATCTGTTGCCTAATAGAGTCTGGACATTGACCTAAACATATCTTTTCTTTTTAAACAGATAATATATGGTAACATTCTTTTTATATTAATAAGTTTTTTATTGTGAAAATACTGTACAGAGGGGTTACATTACATGAGCAAGATAATGAGTACATTGCTTATCAAGCATTGTTGCCTCCTCCTTTGTTTCCCCCTGCCATTCCTTCCCTCCCATTTCCCCTACCCCAACAATAGATGGCAACATTCTTAAATTAGAGATCTGTGGACTAAATCGAATCCAAAGATGAGTGTGTGTGTGTGTGTGTGTGTGTGTGTGTGTGTGTGCGTGTGTGTAGCCTGCATAGCGATTAAAAAGACTGAATTAGTTTTTAACATTAAAGCCCTGGAATTTTCCCATGGATATCTGGATTTCTGGCTGCTCTTGAAAAGTCAGAGTCCTGACATTTTTGGCTTATGTTCCCACACAGGGCCATTTGTCTAAAATACATCAGCAGCTGCCCCCTTTGAAAGACTGCAAGCACTCCACTTGATCGTGAGCTCCCTAGGCCTCCAATTCTCATTTCTATTACTTGATCATTCCTAGGAAACATGAGGACCTGTGTCTCCAGTGTACAGGCCAAGAGCACAGACTGCAAAGCTCAGGGCACTCTGATTCAAGACCCTGCTCTGACATGTTGGTAATTTGATTTCAGTTCTTTTTCACTCCACAACTATTACCCCATCCGCTGAAGACAGATATTCTCTTCTTCCTCTTTATTTCTCCCTCTTCTTTTCCTTCTTCCTTCTTCCTTGACTCTCCTTCTCCTTCTATTTCTCCTTCCTCCCTGACTCTCCTTCTTTTCTTTCTCTTCTTTCTTATCCTTCCATGCCCCTTGTCTCAATCTTGTTTTCCCTTAGAGATTCTACCACTACTGTTCTATAGGCCTCTTTCTTATCTTAACAAAGTGTGTACTTTGGCTTCAGATCCTTGATTCTTTTTTAGATATTTCACATCCAAACTCCTTAAAAACAAATTTTCTGTTGGTCACTGGTGGTTTATACCCGTAATCCTAGTTACTCAGGATGCTGAGATCTGAGGATCACAGATCAAAGCCAGCCCAGAAAGGAAAGTCTATGAGACTCTTATCTCCAATTAACTAACAGAAAACAAAAGTGTAACTGTGGTTCCAAGTGGTAGAGCACTAGCTTTGAGCAAAAGATCTCAAGAACAGCGCCCAGGCCCTGAGTTTAAGCCCCACAATTGACAAAAACAAAAAACAAAATAACAACAACAACAACAAAAACCCCTTTCTGACTAGGCAGTGGAAGCTCACGCCTGTAATACTAAACTACTTAGGAAGTTAAGTTCTAAAAGATTGCAGTTCTAAGCTAATGAGAGCAGAAGAGTCTACAAGACTATCTCCAATTAACCTGCCAAAAGCTGAAGTTGAGGAAAAGCTCAAGCTGAGTGAAAACGGAGTCCTGGGGTTTAAGCCCCAGTAACAGGAAGGCTTTCTGATGGATTCAATAAGTATTTTGTTTCTTGTGCAAACTCTTGGAACTAGGAGCACTCAGAAGCTAGAAGCCAGTGTAGATGACAGCTTCCAGGTACCATTTTTATTCTTTGGCCTCTCAACCCTACTCACAGTGTTGCCGATCACGAGATGAGCTTTCTTTGGAAAAGACTGAATTGGCCAGGTACTCAGAGAGCAGTTAACTTAAAAAAATGTCTGATCTATCTTTTATTTAGTTTTTATTATAAAGGTGATGTAGAGGTGTTATAGTTACATAAGTCAGCTGATGAGTACATTTCTTTTTTTAAATTTTCATTTATTTTTTATTGTGAAAATACTGTACAGAGGGGTTACAATTACGTGGGCAAGATAATGAGTACATTTCTTATCAAGCATTGTAGCCTCCTACTTTGTTTCCCCTTCCCATACCTTCCCATCCTCCCCCTGCCTCCCACCCAATCCTCCCCGCCCCTCCCCCCACCAAAGTTTGAACAGTGTCACCTCCTCTCCCTCATTTTGTTTGTTTGTTCCCTCCCGGCCCCACTCTTCTCCCCTAGTTGTATAGTTCATTTCTAACATAGTGTCTAGTAAGTATCACTGCTGAAATAGTCTCACTCCCCTCGCTGACTGCTGAGGACCAAATGTGTATAAGCGATACAGTGATGATGATAAAATAGCTAGCCTTTACCCATCAGTTCTTATTTTTCAGGGATTCTATGTAAATAAAAACTATCATAATTTGTAGTTACACAAATTATCTCATTTTCCCCCCAGTGAGTAACTAATAAGTACATAGTCTTTGTTTCCCATTGTAAATAGGGAAACATTTTCTGGGAAAGCATAAGCAACTTTCTCAAACTCTATTACTCATCATAGTCTCACTCTGAAATGTTTTGTCATTTAACACAAGAAAAACTCAAGGACCATCGGTATCAACTGATGAGATAGGACATAATTTTCATAGGGAAAAAAAGGAGGGCTTTGGGACTGGAAGAGGAAAAGGCAGAAAGGGTTTGATTCACGGAATCAAAGGCTCTCCTAAGAAAAGCAGCTGTTTTATATCATAGAAGCTACACTGCTTCTGATATTCACAGGGATGGCCTGGCCCTACCACTGACTTTCTCCTCAACATTTTGAGAGTCTCTTAACCCCCATGGACCTTAGCTTCTTTCCTTAAAACAGAGAGAACAATATTCTGCTGTACCCAATGAGGTTCCTTTAAGATGGTCTAGGTAGATGGTCGGGGTAGAGGGCTCAGTACCAGAGGAAATAGCAGTTTCCTTTGAGCATTCTTTGCAGGGTAAAAGTTGCTATTCCATGCCTGTTGTCTGGACATAATAGACCTTTAATAAATGAAAACCAGTAGAGTTCCACCATCCTAGATTTACAATTCCCAGATCCAAAGGCCTTTGAAATTCCAAGCTTGCTGCCAAAATGAATTTTCAACACAAAATCCCACCTGAACTGGTGTATGCAAGTCTACTTGCAACTTTTACACATTAGACTTGATTTGGGGGTTCTGAAAAATATAATATATGTCAAGTCATGTCTCTATGGTCTGATAATCCCTCCAATTCTTCTGGCCTCAAGGATTTAGGCTTATGAGCCGAAGATGGGTATTAATATCCCATATCCGTTTCCTGATTGTTTTAGGGGTCCTGACAGAAAGGGCCCCCCACCTTGATTAGCTTGTTCCTTCTTTCTAATATAAATGCCCCGGGCATGATAAGTAACTTGCAACTGTGTATTGATGAAATGAATAAAAGGAAGAGACAGTTTTGGTGATGAAGAAACTAAAAATGGAGTCCCAGGGAATGAGAGAGGAAAAGTGTGCCTTACTTCCCTCTGTATTTCCCTTAGGCCTTTTAAAGGATTGTGAGCTGCTCCAGGGGCCCACATCATTAACTAGTGGGTGGGGGAAGGGGCTGGAAACGGCCCCAGAATCCTGAAAAGGCCTCTGCTGGAGGAACAGAGCTGGCAGCCCTGCCTGGAGCCTGTGCTTGTGCTTGCAGCGATTCTATCAGGGAGCACAATTGCCTTTTTTGGAGGGCTGGCTCCAACACAGCTGGTGGTACAGGCTTTGCAGCCATAATGCAAGGAAAAGCTGGGAAAATCCCACAAAGTGAAATCTTATCTGTTTGTGGTCAAGTTGGGACTCCAAATTTGGACAGTGGAATTTGGTGGGAAAATGTGAAATGCAGCGGCAGGATGAATCTGAGATTTATCACTCAGGCAAGCTGCTATTTCCAGAAGAGCCAGCAAGTTGTCATGATAGTTCTGTGAGGGAGTGGAAGCAGGGAGGGACCTTAGCTTACTGCTGATGCGATCAACCTGTAAAAATCCTGGAGCAAATGGAAAAATCAAAGTTGTTCCATAGTCCTTTTCAGATCAGTGCACATCAAGAAATATATGAACATTTAAAAAGCAGGAAAGGAATTGATTAGAACATAAAACACTAGAGGCAGTCAAAGCAGTTGGAGTAGGTGCCAAGATTGTATGTTACTAAGCCTGTTTTAAAGCTACTTAAATGTATCTCAGTGTGAAAGTTGGAGGCCAGAAATAGCCAACTCAAACCAGGCTCTTAATGGACTGCCTCGAAGCCTTTTAAGTAGTGAGGAATAGAGAGAAAGCATTGTACTTGAGGCCCCTTGAGACCTGAAATATAGCCCAGCTCAGCTCTCCTCTCACTGTATGATGTTGAGCTTAGCATTTAACCTCTCTGAGCCTCAGTTTGTAATCTGTAGAATGGAGTCCTGAATCCCCACCTTATCTCTTTCAGGGAAATAATGAAGGTGCCTGTGAAAAGATGTCCAGGTGTTGTCCCCAAAAGTATCTGGGGAAGCCACCCCAAATAATTTGGAAACAACTTCCTTACGCATGCGTTCTTAAGCCAGAAACTATTGGCCCAGGTCCCGGCTGAATTTGGTTCACAGCATTTCAGAAGCCAGGTCTGTCATATAGAATTCTGCAGTTGAGATTTGCATAGAAGTCTGAATGACCTGGAGATACTGCTTTTCATTTTCACACAGCAATGCATGGGATCTGTTAAGGAAAAGTGGGGGCTCTAGCAAGGACTAGCCCCAGACCGCATTCATTTGCTCATCCATATCTTCTGTTTAACCCAGGAAGGGATTTGAGATTGTCACTGCTGACTTAAGGGGCTGGAAGTCACCAAAGCTCAAGCTAGCCAAATATTATGGAGAAAGTGAAAATGCCTGGTGATTATGAAGCATGGATAAAAAGACTGGTAGTTTTGTTATGGTGGTCAGAGACCCAGGAGGAAAGAGAAAACCTACGGGTTAAAAAGGGTGGAAGGAGAAATTTGCCAATGGTTCATTTAAAATTCTAAGCACTGGTGGCAGATTGCTGACTGCATATGGAACAGCTCATGCTGTCTCAGCTTTGGACCGAGGAAGAAAATATTTTTTTATTGTCTTTATATCAGAATTTTATTTAAGAATTTGAGGTCAGTGCATAATCCTAACCCACAGAAGTTGCTATGAGCTAACAAATACCTCTGGTCTTGCATTACCAACATCCTCATGCTTTTCCTGGTCAGCATCCTTCCCCAGCTGTCATCCTTGTGAAAATTCTCTGCTTCAGAGGTTCTAACAATTTGAAGTCTGGAATTTTTGGATGGACGGGGAAAACTAATGAACCGCTTTTCAGAAGAAAATATTTAAAATGTTTCAAATAATATCTATTACATCACAATAAGTATGAAATTACATCCATGATCATATGCATTTTATTATCACATCAGCTTGATAAAGTTAGAAGGAAACCAATCAATATTTAAATACAGTTATCAAAATATTTTAGGAGTTTATGTGGGAGTAATACATAGTTTTCTTTTTGAATAAGTCAAATAACAGGACTAGCAGCAAGTTCAATTATAACTATAATTTTGAAGGAATTATGGGTACAAGTGACATTTTGTGATGGTTACAGTATTTTGTGATATTTACCATATTTGGTGTGATATAAAAACACCTATGTGCAGAGTTTGGATGTGTCTGTGTTCCAAAGGTTCATGGGTTGGAAGCTCATTCTTCAGTGTGGGACCTTCTGGGGATAGAGCCCAGTGAAAGGTCTTTAGGTCTTTGGAATGGACTATGATCATCTTGTGAGATTTTAAGTAAGTTCTTGGAAGAGAGTTGTTATACAAGAATAAGGTTGGCCAGAAAATCCAGTTAGGCTCTATTTCAGAGTTTGACAACTGTTAGTATAAGCACACAACTCACAATTTCAATAATAATAAATATTAATAGTAATAAATGCATCTTAATAAATAATGAGTCCAAGGAAAACCATTTCCCTTTGTCAAATATGTCAGTGAAATGGATTCAGTTCAATGACAGCAAAATCTGAACCAAACTGACCTGAAGATAGTGATGTTTTGAATATTCCTGTTACAGTAAATTTTCATGTTTCATTGTCAGAATTCCAATGCATTGTTTCAGAGCACTGCATGCACACTGGGGACCTGAGGCAGTAGGTGTTTGACGTTTGTATCATCTTAGTTTCCTAACATCTGGAGGGATGCTGAATCCTGACAACGCTTGGCTCTGAGACTCACCTTTGGGGGAATCCTGATTTCATCTGCTGCAAAGCTGAATGGGTGCTGAGCATGAGGCCACGAGATTTCCAGGGTTCTCTTTATGGGTCACATTGACTGGGCCACCTGGTGCGCATACATTTGGTCACACGTTGGAGTGTTTTCTGGGTGAGTCTGATATTTGAAGTTTAGCAGATTGCACTTCCTAAAATGAGTGGATCTGTCCAGTCAAAAGAATGAAAAAGCCTGGGTCAGAAAGACTCCTGCTGATTTCTGAGCTGGACTTTGGTCTTTTCCAACCTATGGAACTCGGGCTGAAGCATTGGCTTTTCTTGAATCTTAAGCCTTTTGACTGTCAAATGAACCACACTCTTGTCTCTCCTCTTTGTCTGATCTTTAAAAATGAACAAGAATTGCACTTGGGTAACTGAGACTCTAGTATGACAGCTGTAGCTCTTGGAAAGTTAAGCTTCCATAATGGTACCAGACAATTTCTTTATATCATTTTGTATAATGGTGCCTGACAATTCCATATATTGTTTCTCTCCCTATTCTGTTTCTGTCTGTCTGTGGGCATCTGTCTGTCTATCTGTCTGTCTGCCTGACTGTCTCTACCTCATTCCTCTCAATTTGTGTGTGGGTGTATGCATGTGTGTAGATCATTTGAAGCCTTAGAAAAGATTTGGCAGAGTACCATGCAGCTCTGTACTGGGCAGGGCTCATATTGAAAGATACTGGGATCAAAACTGTAGGAACCACACCTATGAGAATGTAGTGAGGCATGTATAATTCACTAGAGCTGGCAGGAAGGGCATCTCCTGTTCCCGATGGATGGAGTCTCCTACAACTCAATGACAGAGAAGAAGCCACAACTGAAGATAGTGCTTTGAAGCTTCATCACTGGCCGTGGGGCCTTAGCTCCTTAGTTGACTCACATGTTTCATCAGTTTTCTCATCTATAAAAGAGAGATCACATGTTATCTATCAGGGACAGTATCTCTGATGTTTCAAAGATGTACATAAAATATTTCACAAACAGCACCTGAAACATGTTAGGCATTCAGAAAATGGCAAAGATTATCTTTGTATTTTATTGAGTGTAAGGTATTATTTTCTTGTTTGTCACTTGTACAATGATATGCCTGTTGTAAATGTCTCTGCCTGCTCTTTTCACATTTAACATTTTTTAAGATAGTAAAGCATTTCAGAATTGATCCTATCTTGCACACATGAAATATGGTATTATTATTTGGGTTGTGCCAGGAGAAATCATCTAGGAAAACAGTGGTGAAGAACATTCTTGAAGTGCTTAAAACCAACAGAAAAAAAGACTGTCTCTGCTTTTCTCTGTTCCTCCCCTGGAATTCTATGTTGATACTAAACTTCTGTTTCCAAGAATTCAGATTATATCTATTTATGCCTATAGATCTTTATCTTTGGTAAAATAAATATATAGCTAGATATAGCTGATTATATATCACATATATATTTGAAAGACTTAGAAAAACTGCTTAAAAGCAGGTTTTTTGTTTTTGTTTGTTGCTGTGGTACAGTGTTAGGATTTGAATATGAAAGTATCTCCTACTCACAAGGCGTACTTCCAGGAGCATTGGTTCCCTTTTGGTGGTGCTATTTTGGGAGGCCCTGGACACCTTAAGAGTAAGGTGGGAGGCCATGTGTCCATATCTTACACCTGTGACCCTAGTCAGGAGGCTGTTAGGAGAAAAACAAAGGAAGGGGTAAAAATAGCCAACACAAAATGTACTCATTGCCTTACTCATGGAACTGTAACTCCCCTGTACAGCATCTTTACAATTAAAAAAAATTCAAAGCCAGCTGGATCATGGAGATCCCTATTTCCAATTAATAACCAAAACAAGCTGGAAGTGGAGTTGTGGCTCAGTAGTAGACTGCTAGCTTTGAGCAAACAGGTCCAGGGATAGCAACCAGGCCCTGAGTTCAAGCTCTAGCACACAGACAGACAGACAGAAATAAGGTGGAGCTGCCTAGCTAGAGGCAGTAGGTCACTCAGGGAAGGGAATGCTCTTGAGAAGGGGAATATGTATCTGGTTCTGGGCTCCTCTTTGACTCTCCCTCTCTACTTCCTGCCTGTCAGTAGCAAGTAGATGTTCACAGACTCCTGCCACCATGGGTGAAAATCAGTGGAGACAAGAGCTATGGACTGAAACTTCTGGAAACAGAAGCTAACATAAATCTTCCTGCCTGTAAGTTCTGTCACAGCAACAAAAAAGTCTACCTAACACAGATAATAGATTTATAGATAAAATTTGCTATCTAGTTTATATTCAGTAAAATACTGTTCAGTGATTTAAATAAGTGATTAAAAATTTCCCCCACGTAATGATTCTTATTTTAGATTGTAATTTAATTGACTCTATTTGCAGCTTTTAATGACAACTTCATCAAAAATGTTTGACCTGTTTTTCACAATCCTCTTGCTCATTTCTTATTCATTTCCTTCCTTTGACCCCCCCGCCACCCCACATTGTACATTTTTCCTTGTAACTAATATATTTCCTACCAACTGCAGCCCTCAACATCTTCTCTCTTGAGTGTCTCCATAATTCCCCATAACTTCAGTTTAGTTTTGAGTTGGGACAATGAAGATAAAATATGAATGGTCTTAGGAAATGGTCTTCTACTCTCATAAAAAGGGGAAAAAACTAGCATTGCTGCTAGGTCACCCAGAACAAGTTCCAATTCCCAAGAGTCAGGGAAGACATTTGAAAGTACAAAATCAATGGCTATGAAATTACACGTTAGTCCAGAGGAGACTTCCCGGCCTGTTTTCCCAGAGAACATCCATCTTGCTATACTAATAGTGGCACAGACAATTTGCTTCAGTGAAGTTGATCTATAAGTGTTTTAATTAAAGTTCTGACAGCCAATTGAAGCCTTAAATTTTTTTTAGATGTATCATATCAATCTTTCTCTGGGGAGTTGAATCTATTAGGGAGGTGTAAGTTAACATCTTACACATGTAAACTGATCAGGAGGGCAGGGGCAACCTTGGTTGGCTTCCCAAACTCAAAGTTCCATTAAGACAAGTCTTAATAAATACCTGTTGAGCACAAAAGAGTTGATAAGGATTGCCCTGGGACTCTGGTTGAAAAAGGAGGGAGATGGAAACATGGTTATTGCAGGTTTGTCTGTTTTCCGGATTTTTCTTTAGTAAATCACATGATCTTGGTCAAAATGCTAGCAACTCAATTTTAAACGGGTCTGTTATTAATTTCCTGATAGAGTTACATATGTGACCTTCCATTTTGGCCACTGTTCTTTGTTTCCAAGCCACAGAATTATGGACTCTCCATTGGAGAACTACGTATTCATCAGCTGCTACAGTTTGAAAGATTCTTATCCATATGTGAAAGGGTTGGCCCTCAGCTCATGGCCCTAATTGGGAGGTACCAGGATCTCTCAGAGGTGGTGCCTAGTTGGGGAACACTCTTGATTTTGGGGAATGTAGCTTCTTCCCTTTCTCTGCTTTCCTTCCAGTTGGTAGTGACCAGCTTCCTCTCCCACATGCACTTGCCTTGACTTAAGGCCTCACCAAAGTCCCCAATCAATGGAGTCAAAGGACCACAGAACAACACTGTGGAACCGTGTGTCAATGTTAATTTTTTCTTTTTTTAAATTTTTATTTATTTTTTATTGTGAAAATACTGTACAGAGGGGTTACAATTACATGGGTAAGATAATGAGTACATTTCTTATCAAGCATTGTAGTCTCCTCCTTTGTTTCCCCTTCCCATCCCTTCCCATCCTCCCCCTGCCCCCCTGCCCAATCCTCCCCACTCCTCTTTCCCCCTCCCCAAAGTTGTAAAGTTCGTTTTCGACATAATGACTTGTACATCTCATTGTTGCAATGGGTCCACCTGTATTCCTAGTTAAATGATTTGTTTTTCCCCTTTCCCTCCACAAATTATACTGACATCAA